>NC_065526.1:38454533-38474158 GCF_006386435.1 Epinephelus moara
ATATATATATATATATATATATATATATATATGAATGAAAGATAATGAGTTTTCCCCGTTAAAGGATTTTTTTGGGGAGTTTTTCCTTATCCGCTGCGAGGGTCATAAGGACAGAGGGATGTTGTATGCTGTAAAGCCCTGTGAGGCAAATTGTGATTTGTGATATTGGGCTTTATAAATAAAATTGATTGATTGATTGATTGATAAATGTACATGGGTAAACGCCACAAACAACTGAATAATAGAAACCAATTCAATTCAAGGACTTAATTTGTTTAAGATGAATTTGGGGTGTGGTATTGTGATACATACATTGTTTCATTTATTCATAATCTGTAATCTCTTGAGGGTCATGGGGGGCTGAAGCTTGTCCCAGTTCACATTGGCCAGAGGTGGGGTACTGGACAGGTCACCAGACTATCACAGGGCACACAGATACAGACAACCATTCACATTCACACCTACGGCCAATTTAGAGTCACCGATTAACCTGCATGTCTTTGGACTGTGAGAGGAAGCCGCAGTATGCAGAGAGAACCCAGGCTGACACGAGAATATACAAACTTTGTACAGAAGGGCTCCCCAACCCCAGGTTCAAACCAGACACACTCTTGCTGTGAGACGACAATTCTAACCGCTGCACCACCATGCCAACACTTTAAAGAGCAGAAAAAACCCCACTGCACACTAAGGTACACAAACAAGGTTTAGAATATTCCATAATATTCCAAAAAAGCAAATATTTAATGAGGCAGAAGAAGTATTCAGTATTTTGATAGACCTTTTAAATTCCAAAAGGTGGTGGTATTGTTTTGTATACTCAGCGAAAATCCCATGTTTTGCAAGGAAAAGGTAATTATTAAGCATGTTTATTGCTGAGGCCTGGATTGACTGAACAGACTTCTTATCACCAAGATCAACCTTAAAGAGTGCCAAAGCAAAGCATAACTCAAATGAGCAGCTCTGGCCCTAATGTTGTTCTGACACTGAGAGAGGAGTCACTTGAGTTCTGGCATTAGTAAAAACTATCAACAGCGGCTGTGTTCAGGCACCACCAAGTAACTCTTAAAACTCTAAAGGAGTTGCTGAAAAAGTCTGCTTTATCTCATTGGAAATTGAATATCTTTGAGTGTAGCACTGCTGGTCTGACAGTTGAAGATGTCAGTTGTGGTTTGTGAAATTATAATAGGCATTTTTCAGTAGTTTATAGACTAAACCCAGTCAATGAACAGCCTTAAGCTGGCAGCAGGAAAGTGCATGCGTTGCCATGCACTTGTGTACATGCATTCTCGTGTGTGTGTGCGAGATACAGTCTCCTTTAAAAGAACATTTCTCTGACATAGCTCAATCAACTGAGGCACAAAACCATTTCTGGTTGGATGTGAAAGTAATCTAATTGCTAATGTGGCTAAATCTACTATACTGGCTGTGTCTCAAATCACTCACTACTTACTGCATAGTCCACTATATAGTGGCTTCGCCATTTTGTAGTGCTGTCCGAATGGATGATAGGAATTATTATCCCCTATATAGTGGACTCAAGGTATCCCACATGGCAATGTAAAATGTAGTGTACAATAGGTGGTCACTAACCAAGCAATACATCCCATCATGCATTGCGCAGAAGGCTCAGACGGACTATATTGGACGGACAAAAAGACAAACGAGAGGAGAGAGAGCAGCTCGATTACAAACTGTTGTACATCGTCAGACTCTGATGACATTATAAATAAACTGGCAATTAATATTTCTCTAGCGCTTAACATTAATGTACAGAGAAGGGCTAACGCTAGCTAACATTAATGAGCTGGGTCGCTACTAGCTGTAATTTGTGCTGTAATGGCACATAACATTACACATTATATCTACAAGGTAGCCTATTACGTGACTAACTGGTAAAACAAACTTAAACATATTGAATGTAAAACCAAAAATTACTTCAACTAGTTCATACCCATTGAGTGCACAGTTGCCCACGTACAGTTTCACATGGTGTGTGTTTGGGATACAGGTCATAGGAAATTGCAGATTAAATAGTCAAGTGAACCCATTAAGAAGAGCAATGTATTCTGACAGAGTTTTTGTGAATTTGATAGTACGATTGCTTTATTGAAAGTACAGTAGATCAGTGAGTAGAAAAACGTGGGACAGACAGAATGACTGACTGACAGAATGACACACTGACAGTTTCCGTGATTATGTACAGCATACCATGCCATGACTTAGTCATACCAAAACTTAGAAAAAAACCCAACAACATTCGGCCACAGGGGGAGCCACAGCGATCGTATTTGAGCCATTTTTAAGCATTTTTCTGTTGTTGTAGCGCCTCCCAGTTGCCAATTACAGTTAAATTTCTCCAGTCACCTTGAGACATCCTGTTCTACATATCTACCAAATTTGGTAAAAATCGATATGGCTGTTAGGCCTAGATAGGAAATTAACTCTCTAGCGCCCCCATTTTGTTTGATGGGGTCAATAATGGAGGGGTCCCCTCAGATTATGTGTGGTCATATGCCTACAAAGTTGCGTGGTGATCGGTGAAACTCTTGAGATGTTATACACCTTTATGTGAGGAGCCACGCCCTCCGCAATATTCATTGCCTTATAGAAGCTCAGTTTTAGTAAGTTTTCCAACTTTTGCCAAAAGGGAACTTTAGATATTGGTCCCTAGATTATGTTCACAGAGTTTCATGAAGATCGAACAAACTTCCTAGGAAGAGATCGATTTTAAGTGTTTTTCAAAAAATTCAAAATGGCGGAAAATCTATATAACCAGAAGTTATGGGTTCTTGAGGCAAATTTGTTCCTCATGAGGAGAGGCATCTCTGTGCAAAGTTTCATGTCTCTACGACATACAGGGCATGAGATATGCCCCTTCAAAGTTTGCAATTTCAATCAGTTGCTATAGCGCCCCCTTTGGCCAATTGATGTAATATTGCTTCATTCGCATCCTCCCATTACCCTCTACCACTGTGCCAAATTTCACATGGACTGACCAAGTCAGTGAGGAGAAAAACGTGGAACAGACACACAGACACACCCACAGACAGAGTTTTCGTCATTATAGTAAGATTAGTGGGAGAGGTTGCAATGGTGCTGCCCTCTCGCCTCTTGTCTGTCTGCCAGTGTAATGTTATTAATAGGGTACAGTTTAATGTGAGCAGAGCAGCATCACAACACAAACGGCCACAAAGTACTTTGTAACATTATTTATTAATTTGGGAATAATCCACTCAGTAAAATATAATGTATTTATCTCAAATATGCATGTGGGTGTTTGTTGGATATGGTTCACCAGCCGACATTGACATGGCATGTTTTCATTGTTGGACGGCAATGACGTGATTAACGGCGCAGAGAATTGACCTGAGTAGTGTGCGAAAGTGTTTTTTCATGTTACAGGTGAGCTTACTATGTAGTGCTCTACTGAGAACTCCCTACATAGTGAGTAAGGAGGAGTGAATGAGTGATTGATTTTGGACACAGCCCCTGTCTACTATCCACCCACCCTCAGTGACTAAAGTACACACCTGGAAGTGAGCCGTGAGTTGGTTTCACAGGATTGACTTTGACCACATTCAGCCTGAGAGGTTTAGAGTTCTCCAGCTGCTTCTCTGAAACATACAGGCCATCGCTGAGAAAGTAGTTGTCCGTACTGGTCACCCTGCAGAAACACAGAGAAACAAAGGAAAGAGAAGACACAGAGAGAGGAAGTGAATTTCATGACCAACCAAAGAGAAGGAAGGAAAATCAGCTCTGCACTGAAAGGTCCTGTACCCCCATACAGGTGTTTTTATTAACTCTGGCTGATTAGACCTCCAGTCAGGCTGCAGCTGTCCTGGAGTTACATGACCTAACAAAACTTATATGTGCCGGAATGATGATGATGTCCTACCTCAACAGGTGCAACCCATAGAGTGTATAAAATAATAGATGTAGCAACCATGACGTCACCCACTGGTTTGTGAACTCCCGTTTTGAAGCCTTCAGTTCGACATTTTGGCCATCACCATCTTGGATTTTTGGAGCCAGAAGTGACCATATTTGGATGAGTGTGTGAAAGTAACTCTAATTCTAGCTGCTAGCTTGGTTGGAACAGTGAATTTACAGCTATGGTGGGTGAAACTGTGAAATGCTAAATGCTAAAGCTATTTTCACTAGCTAAAAACAGGCTTAAAACAATTAAAAACAAAATGTACTGATGGAAAAAACGTAATGTCTTTTAGGTCAATCAAATACTAAACAAGACTTTTTATAGACGATTACATTTACAATTAACCTTCATGAACTGAAAACACACTGAAATAGTGACAGCTACGTCTATACTGCTTGCTGTGGTAGCAAATTGTCAACGGATGGCACCCATCTGTCACTCAACTCACTCACTCAAAGGGATTGAGCGTTTGGTTGTGTGTGTGTTTAAGTGAGTGTGGGCATTAGTGAGTGTGTGTATTAGTCTGTCATCAGCTAATCTCACAAAGTACTCGACCTATCAGTCTCATATTTTGTGTGCACAATTATGACTGATAGCTCAAGGACGTCTGGTGATTGTGGTGATTCACAATTGTTTTATAGTTTTATTCCGTCATTGACTGCTGACTCCTCACTCCTTTAAACTGGCTGGTAGGGGCTGCAAGTTTTCTGCAAAAATTGGCTGGGCTAAAAAACAGCGAGCCTTCGGCCCAGGCCACACTACCTGTGTAAACAGTGCACATGTGTTGGGGAACATTCTGTTTTTTATTCGAGCACCCGTTTTAAAAGGTTAGAGCAGTCACGCTGCCTGCGTGAAAAGCACGTGTCGCAGAACATTTTGTTTTTTTATTTTGGCGCCCATGTTAACAGGTTAGAGCAGCCACACTGCCTTTGTGAACAGCACCTGTGCGTGACGGAACATTTTGTTTTTTTATTTCAGTGCCTGTGTTAACAGGTTAGAGCAGCCACATTGCCTGTGTGAGCAGTGCTGCTAAGGCACAGCTTGGCTGCTGCTCATATAGAGATTCATAGGTGCATTGTTTTTTTCCGTGTGACACATACGGTTCTCGGCAAAAATAGTGAAAATTGTCTTTTGATAATCATACATTACATTATACATTAATCATGACATTACACTACCTTTCACTACAGTTTCAATGTCTATATCTGTCACATACACGAAGAAATAAATACCTCTGTTTTGCTCAACCTTTCGGCGGCGCTCGTATGAGAAATCCAAAATTTTGTGATTGGTCAATATCACGCGGACTACAAACAGCCTACAACCGGAAACCAGGGCTCTTCCGCTCTTCTTCCGGAGGCAAGATCTCCGGGGTTTGCCTACAGAATGTATATATGCAGCGCTCTGATTGGTCAAAATCTTTTCGTTCTGCCTTTGCGTCTATGCTCACCGGGCATCAACTTGAGAGTGACAACTTGCATAGACCAATAACCTTAAACCGGCGAAATGTGAGATCGAGCGATATGCGTACCTTTAGAGCATCAAATTGTACCAGCCTACTTTGATGTGCGTGCCTGGTAGTCTGTAGTTTCTGCAGTAAATTTGGGCATTTATAATGTGTGGTTATAGACCCCTTCAAAGCCGACGTCATCATATAGTTGCGCGCGCACTTTGGCAACGGAAGTGGTGTTGTTCCCCAGCCGTTCTGACCGACACAGACGAGGTAGCAAGCATTTAAAAGTGGATAAAAACTGTTTCCAGCATCAAAAATGTCTGGTTGTTGCGTATACGGTTGTCAGAATCGATATTCCACCGGCGGACTTAAGTTTTACAGGATTCCAACAGGATCACGACCATTTCAGAGCAACCGGCGGCATCTGTGGCTGCAAGCGATTCAACGTGTTGACTGGAATGAGGACATAATCAAAAATGCTCGCGTCTGCAGCGCCCACTTTATATCAGGTAAGGTTATCTATCTACTCTTTGATTTTACTGGAAAGCCTGGTTTACATTAGTGATTGTCTGTACGATGTAGAATAGTAATCAAATGCAGCTAAAGTTTGATGACTAGCTGGCGTTAGATTTGACTAGTAAACAAACGTGTGTGTGTTTTATTTGCAGGTGAGGCGTCATTGGACTCTAGTAGTCCTGATTTTGTGCCTTCTGTGTTTGTGTACACAAAACAAAGCCAGAACCCCGAGGCAAAGATGGACAGGTAAGAATAATTAGAGTTGCTCCCCTCTCAGTCGTTTTTTTTAGTTTGTTTTCCTCTCTTGCATAAGCTTTGGTGCCTACAGCTGCTGTTTTGTAATATGGATCAGTCTAACTGTAAATTTCTGCTGTTTTTACTGTAGGTACCATAGGAAAAGGAGGAGAGATGACAGACCTAACACTGCAGCAAATCAACCTGCTCATTCTGAAACTCCATAACAAGAATGCAGCATGGATCATTGTCCTGGTATGAATATATTTCATCTTACAATTAACTGATTGATTGTCAGGGTTCCCACCGTCATGAAATTCCAGGAGAAGTTATTAAATTAGAACAGTTTTCCAGGCCTTGAATTGGTTTTGGAATTAACAATGTTTATGAAAAGTTTTTAATATACAGTTTTTGGGTACTGTTTCTCCCACGCTTCACCTCCTCCTTCTCCTCTCTTATTCTTCCCCTCTTACTCCTCCTCTTTTCCTGTTCTCATACTCTCCTTGTAATCATACAACAATATAGGCCTACTTATTTTAATCTACTTAAATAAAGTTATGGGAACGGGGTAAAGTATAATGGAAACATCATGGAAAAGTTTTGAAAATTCATTGGTAAAAATGTGTGAGAACCCTGGATTGTGAACTTGTCTGCATTGGTTGCAGCACATGCTAATTTTTCACTTTTCTCTATTAAAGCTGAGGAGGATAACCCAGTTCCAAGGAGAGAGTACGATGATCTGAACCTGAGACACAGTCAACTTCAGGAGGACTATGTCAACCTGCGACAGGAGTTTGACACACTACGAGCTGAAAATGTAAAGCTGAAAGAGGAGCTGCAAAAATCTACACCACTGTTAAGTGCAACATAGGACAATTGATTTTTCTCACAGGACTGACCTCCGTGATCTTTGAGTGGCTGCTTACAAAAATAACGGGCAGCGTAGAAAGAATTAGCCAAAAAGTAGAGGACCACCTATTGGTTATATTGATGAAATTAAGGTTGCGCCTAAGTAATACTGACTTGGCATATAGATTTAAGGTATCAAAAACCAGCATATCAAATATTTTGCGGAGCTGGGTCCCTGCTAGGCTGTGGTCCTCAAGCCACTCATTCAATGGCCAAGTAAGGGGGCAATACTTAAAAATATGCCAAAAATATTCAAGCGCAACTTTAAAAGATGCCGGTGCATAATAGATTGCACTGAAATTTTCATAGCTAGACCCAGTAATCTGACTGCCAGGGCCCAGACATGGTCAAATTATAAACACAACAACACCATTAAATATTTGATCGGCATCACTCCAGCTGGTGCAATTTCATTTCTGTCTCCTGGGTGGGGTGGACGGGTTTCAGACAAGCAGATCACTAAAGAGTCAGGTTTCTTCAAACTTTTGGAGCCTAAGGATGAGGTTTTAGCAGACAGAGGATTTCTCATCAGAGATGAGCTTGTGGCTTATGGTGCAACCCTTCGTATCCCTCATTTCACAAAAGGAAAAAAGCAGCTTTCTGCACAGGAAGTGGACACATCTAGACAACTTTCTCGTGTGAGGATCCATGTGGAACAAGTTATTGGTCGGTGGAAGAACTTTAAGATTTTGCAAACAGTTATTCCAGTGTCGCAGGTTAACATACTAGATGATGTTGTGACTGTATGTGGTGCCCTCACAAACCTCTGTAAGTGTGTTGTTCCCAAATGAGTTACACATAACCATGTATGAGTTATAAAGTGATTTACATCTGTAAAACATGTATTTACTGTACTAAAACTTAATGAATTATAATAAACCTCCCAACATTGGCTGCCACTGATGTGTCTAATGGTCCTTTTCCCCCCAGATCATCTCAGACTATAACAATTGCAGTATCACTTTTATTTGTAATGATGTTATTAACAGAGTTTAATTCCTAAATAACCATTTGAGAAATGTATACAAAGAACATAGGTGCCATTAAAGTGCATACATGGAAAGTAAGAATATGTACAATATATTATAATCAAACTGGTTCTGTATGTTGTAAACAGTAGTGCAAATAAACAAATCTGTCAAATATTCCTTGATAATTTTAGGTTGCAAATTATCTCTATGGATACATATATAGCATTACAGAATAAAACTTTAAATGTCTTGTTGCACTGAAGTGCATCTACACACGGCACTCAATAACAACAACATAAAATGTAAAGAAAAGGCTGCTGATGAATTCATTGTTTCAAACTTTAATAAATGTAGGTCGAGGGGGTATGACGTCACCGAGCTGAGAGGTCGGACTGGCACTGAGCTCCCGCTCCCATCGACCGTAATTTAAATTTTACCCACCACAGCCCGACATTTTTTTACACCTCGCTGATCGCCGTAAGACTTCCAACAATGTCAAGCAAAGAAAACAGCTCGGTTCCGCCCGAAAATCAAGGTAAATCTCAACGAACAACGAGGAGCCGACTGAACATGGAGGCGCAAGATGGCGGCCCGGGTACAGGTGGCTACTCACAGCTAACTCAGGAAGTTACTGAGAGCATCGGCAAGTTATTAGAGGAGAAGCTGGCCACATTTACGAACACACTGGAAGTTTTGACAGCCCGGGTGGAAGGCAACAATAAAAGACTGGACGAAGCAGAGGGCCGAGTGTCCACACTGGAGGACATGCTAGCTACCACCGAAAACAAGCTCCGGGAAGTTGAGCAGAAATTACACATTCTCACTGGAAAAGCAGACGACATGGAGAACAGGTCGAGACGAGACAACATCAGGATTATTGGCTTGAAGGAGGGAGCCGAAGGTGAGCAACCTGTTGCTTTCTTTCAACGCTGGCTGCCGAAGATATTGAACTTGGAGACTAAACGGGGCATAATTAAAATCGACCGGGCGCACAGGGGGCTCGGTCCCGCTCGCGGTGACCGCCCCAGACCCGTCATCATCAAGCTACACAACTCCGGGGAGAAGCAGCGGATCATGGCAACACTCAGAGAGAGACGGCAGCTGACACATGAGGGGCAGAAACTGTACATTCAGCAGGATTTCTCAGCTGCAGTGAAGGAGAAGCGGCGCAGCTTCAACAAGGTGTGTGAACGTCTGATTGGACTGAACATCCGCTTCGTCATGCGGTTCCCCGCTGTCCTAAGCCTCACATACAACGGAGAGAAACATGCTTTCCAGTCCCCCCGAGCTGCGCAGGAATTTGTGGACGGACTGATGTGAACTGTGCAAGGATTACCACTGGGTAAATACAGTATTTTTGTGATGAGATGTCACTTGGTGATTCCAGTTTGAATTACTGTATTAAAGTGTAAATTAAGCTGGGCATATTAAACTGGGAAAATGTTTAACTAAAACAGCCATACTGTACATACAGGATAGGTTAGGGCTGCGACAGGCGGTGATGTTAACTTGAAAGGTTAGACATTGAATTAAGCTTGGTCTGTTAAAATAAATAAATATGTGTGTATATATATATATATATATATATATATATATATATACTAGGGGGAAAAAACAAACAAACTAAAAACAAAAAAAAACAAAAAAAAAACGGGGATGTCTGTAATTTAGAGCTGTGGCTACACTGGCTAGAGCATCATCACCCCTGAGGACAGGGGGTCAGAATTCTTATTATTATTGTTAGGCTCTAAAGGGATGTGAATCTGGGTCATGGGGGCGGGAGTTTCTTGAAGAGACTGAGGTTGTTGCTCTTCTTCGGGGTTACCTGCGCTCTCAGCGTCATACAACCACTTGTAACTGTTACGCAAATCTGGTTATTATGGTTGTGTTTTTTTTATTGTTCTTTCTTAGACCTGTTGAGGTGTATTTCAGTGTTCAATGCCCGTTGTTCAGAGGCAGATTTGTTGCTCACAGTGCTCCGAAACGTAAGACTACCTACTTGCCACCAAAATACCCTGTCTTATATACTTATATATATTCTGTCACTGCTCACAACCTCAAGCGTAATATGGCTTTTGCATTATTGGTTTATTTTATTTTCATCTAACAACCATGAGTGATATTAAGATTATTTCTTTAAATGTCAAGGGGGTCGGCCATGTAGTCAAAAGACAGAAGATTATCTCTTTATTAAAGAAAGAGAATGCTCAAATTGCCCTCCTACAAGAAACACATTTGACAGATTCAGAACACATTAAACTAAGGAGGGGTTGGGTAGGTCAGGTGTTCTACTCATCTTACAACTCACATAGTAGAGGAGTAGCCATTCTCATCCACAAGAAGTTACAGTTCACTTTGGAAGAGATTATTAAGGATGATGAGGGACGTTTTGTTATCATCTCAGGCTTCCTTTTTGGGGAGCGAATCCTTATTGGCTCTATTTATGGCCCTAACGCATTCGAGCCTTCTTTCTTTTCTAGGCTGCTGGCAGCAGCATCCTCACTTTTAACCCCCTTCACAGTATTCGGAGGAGACTTTAACTGCGTTCAGGATGCTAGTGTTGACCAATCTCCATCTAAACCGGCTTTTACATCAAAAAAGACAGCAAGGCTGAAGGAGCTAGGTGCAGATCTAGGTCTCTTTGACGTTTGGAGAATTATAAACCCGACAGCAAAAGACTTCACTTTTTACTCCCACCCCCACCAATCTCTATCAAGAATTGATTATTTTCTAGTGTCTAGAGAGGTAGTAGACAGAGTCAAAGCATGCTCAATTGGAATATGTACATTATCAGATCATAACCCGGTGTTTATGACAATATCCCCCCCCTATCCCAATCCCTCGTCACGCCATTGGAGACTTAATAGCTCACTATTGAGTAGCCCCCCATTTGTGATCTTTCTGGAGAAACAATGGGAACTTTTTATGGCAACAAATAACATACCAGGTATAAATCCCTCCCTGCTATGGGAAACTGCTAAGGCATTTATCAGAGGGTCGATTATATCTTACACAGCAGCTCATAAGAGGGAAACAATCAGGAAGCAATTGGAGTTGGAACAGTCAATCCAAGATTTAGAGAAAAAGTTTAAAGAGTCTCCATCTAAATATAATCTTAAAAATTTAGAAGCAGCAAGATCGGCGCTTAATCAACTCTTAACAAGCAAAGCAGAGGCGTCTATCCTATATGCCAGACAGAGGCTTTATGAACACGGCAATAAGCCTGGCCGCTTTCTTGCCCGCCTGGCAAAGGGCAGAAATGCCATTAATTTAATATCATCACTTAAAGATAGTAATGGTGACAAATTTCATGAATCAAAAAAAATTAACAATATCATGAGACAGTTCTACCACAAGTTATACTCCTCCGAATGCAACACATCAGATGAACTAAGAAAATCCTTCTTGGATCAAATTAGTCTCCCCTCTCTTACAGAAGAACAACGGGAGCTCCTGAATAGAGAGGTTACCAGGGAAGAGGTCCTGGATGCTATTCGCTCACTTCAGAGTGGGAAAGCGCCAGGGCCAGATGGCTATGGGCCTGAATATTATAAAAAAATGAGTGGAGTTGTGGTGGGCCCTCTGACCGATATGTTTCTGGACTCCTTTAGAAATGGATGTCTCCCTCCCTCTCTAAATTTAGCCAATATCTCTTTAATACTGAAGAAAAATAAACCTCCGGAAGAATGTGGTTCTTATAGGCCTGTCAGTCTTATAAATGTAGACAGCAAGATACTTTCTAAAGTATTAGCCAGAAGACTGGAGAATTGTTTACCTTTACTTATAAATGATGATCAGACGGGCTTTATCAGAGGGAGGTTATCGTGCTCTAATGTGAGAAGACTTCTTAATGTAGTACAGTACTCCACAGAAACGCAGCACCGGGCATTAGCTATATCATTGGACGCGGAAAAAGCGTTCGACAGGGTGGAGTGGGGGTTTATGTGGGATGTCTTGAGCAGGTTTGGATTAGGAGAGGAGTTTATAAATTGGATAAAACTTATTTATCATTCACCAGAGGCCTGTGTCTTAACTAATGGGATGCGTTCTTCTCCCTTCCCGCTAGGCAGAGGGACAAGACAGGGCTGCCCGCTCTCCCCCCTCCTTTTTGCCCTTACTTTAGAACCATTAGCAGAACGCATCAGGAATAGTAAGGAAATACACGGTGTTACTTTAGGCAAGACCACGCATAAGATAGCACTATATGCTGATGATGTTTTACTTTTTCTTACAAGGCCTGAGGTATCAGTCCCGGCCATTCTGTCAATTATCAATTTATTTGGCTCCATATCTGGCTATAAAGTAAATTACACAAAATCTGAAGCCATGCCCCTGGGAAATTATGGTAGCACAGGCTTGGACACAAATTTTCCATTCAGATGGGCCACTTCAGGCTTTGTTTATCTTGGTGTTAAAGTGTCACCTAATGTGGAGGACCTGAGGAGACTTAATTTTGTGCCTACAATCAGAACAGTTAAGAATGACCTTGAGAGATGGCATGACCTTCCCCTCTCCTGGATGGGCAGAATTAGTCTCATTAAGATGAACATACTACCCAGGTTGCTTTACCCTTTGCAGATGTTGCCATTATGGATTCCTAGGAGGATTATTTCAGATCTAGAAAAAGCCTTTTCACGATTTATCTGGCACAATAAAAAACCCAGAATTAAAATTAAGACTCTACAACTACCAGTGGAACGAGGGGGGTTAGCCCTACCCAATTTGAGATATTATAACTGGGCCTGCCACACCCGGATAGTTTGGGACTGGCTCCAATCTCATTTAAAATCTGAAGTGAATATCGATGAATGGTTCTCCTCCCCCTACTCTATGTTGAGTAAACTCACTAGTTACGGAAAAAAGAGGTCGCCGCACATTAAGCGCAATCCTGTTGTCTACAACACTTTCAGAGTCTGGCGAGACCTTACAAAGTATTTTGGGGAAGATGTTTCATCTCTTGCATTAACACCTGTAACCAGAAATGAGGAGTTTGTCCCAGGAATTAATAATAGTTTATTTGATAGCTGGCATAAGAAAGGCATCAAGCTCATATGGGATGTATACCAGGGCAATACACTAATGTCCTTTCAACAGCTTCAACACAAATACAACATTGCATCTGAACACTTTTTTGGGTATCTCCAACTCCGTAATTTTATTATGTCAAATGTGAAAAACTTCCACACAGGCACTCCCTCTGCCAGTGATATAGATTTATTTGTACTGAACCGAAAAGAAGCAAGACATTTTCTCTCTCATTCTTACTCGCTGCTCTACTCCTTAGATACATCAGATATAAGGAAAGTGATACAGAAGTGGGAACGAGATCTGGGGGGGGAATTTATTGAAGATGACTGGCATGAAGCAATTGTCTCTGCCAAAACCACATTTATTTGCAACCGAATGAGAGAAACCCAGTTCAAGATACTCCATAGATCCCACATAACACCATTCATTCTTAACAAGATGGACAACCAGATCTCTCCTCTTTGCATCAAATGTAAAATGTCTGTTGGTACATACATTCACTATTTCTGGGAATGTCATTTGATTGCAAGGTTTTGGAGTAATGTGGCCCAGGAGCTGAGTAAGATTTTTTCACTTAAAGTTAGAAAGGATTCTGGCCTCTTCATATTAAGTTTGCCTTCAAAAACATTATCTTTGAGTCGAACAGATTTCAAACTTTGTGACAAACTTCTGTTTCTGGCCAGGAGATGTATTTTAAAGCAGTGGATAAGTGACAAACCTCCAACTGTCACACAATGGTACCAAGAGGCATATAAAGTCTTACCCCTGGAAAGACTTACTGCACGAATGAAAGGGGATGATAATTGGTTTGAAGGAACATGGTCGGCCTTTTTGAAGTATTTACCCCCACTCCTCCGTGATACTGTAAACAAGGGGAAATATGCTTTAGACTGGAATACTTCCACTGGATGATTTATGCTATCATATTGGTTATTGCCAGTCTCTAATTCACTGCTTCTGTTTTAGTTTTAATTTTATTTGACTACCATATACTCAGGTATACTGTGTACATATATATATTTCTTTTATTTTATTATTATGTTTTTTTTTTTGTTTTTTTTTTTAATTTTTGTTTTCACTGCATGTGGATAGGAGAGGGCACGATGTGCTTAGTGTCTACGGTGTTTTCTGATTTGTGGGGGAGGGGTGACCGTGGGCTGCGGTGATTGGGTATGGATGGTGTCGTGTTTTTCTTTATGTGTCAATGTCTGCGTGAACACAGGGAGCACTTGTATGTTATGTTATGTTGTGTTTTGTTTGAAAAAAACCCAATAAAATCTATTTGAAAAAATAAATAAATAAATAAATGTAGGTCTGGGTGATATGGACCACATTCAGATTGATATTTTTGACCAAATACCTCAATATGGATGACTATGATGACTATATATGGTTTCACAAAATATTTACACAATGAGATGTTTGATCTATAATAATCAGTACTGTGGATATAATGACTAAGGTGTTAAAGGCAATAATAATAATAATAATAATAGAACAGAGCAGTCTGGTAGGTGACATCATTTAACTGTTATGCAACTTACAACCAGGAAAAGACAATCCATATCCAACATCTAAGACCATATCTGGTCTCATATCACAATACCAATATATTGCCCAGTTCTAAATGAAGGCATTCAGGCCTCAACTCTCAGACATTTTCTACATAACCATGTTGCTGGCTTCCTTTTGATCTGTGCACAGCTGTAGTCAAAGCGGTTGTTGCATTTGACACAGATTATCATTTTGCCAAAATCTGGCCTTTCACAGTATTTGCAGGCTCTCTGTGACACCAAGACAAGGTCATGTCTTCTTGTCAGTAGTTCAGGCAACATACTTGAGATAAAGAAGTCTTGTGCTTTTGGCAAAGCCTCCTGCAGAAGCTCTTCATTTCTTATATGTTGCACAATGAACTCCTCCTTCGTCCACAACACAAAGTCACAGTAGCTAACATCACACACATGTGCAACATGTGAAGTTGAGTTTGATAGTAGTATGGGTGTGAATGTTTCAATGAGAATGACTTGTCCAGACAAAACTGCTTGTCTTCTGTACATCCTTGAAGGCTATCGCGGTATTTGTAGGGACACTTTATCTCTACCACCCCTTTGCCACAGCAGGTACATCTTGCTATCCCGTCTGGCGATGATTCAAGGTGTGGCTCAGAAGGTTGCACTACTAAGCCACATGAGCTGATGCTGAAATCTGGATGGCTTTGGGACATAAATGCAGTGTAGGCTTGTCTTGCCGTTTCCTCCATGTTTTTACCCCAGTGCACAGATGGGACATTTGTGTTTTGTTGTACTGCATTGTATCATTTAGGTATGTTTTGCTGATCTTGTCAGTTGTGCTCGCATGGTGAAATTTGGTACTTGTGATCCAACCAGCCCTATAGGTGTGCCACTCCTTTGACCTTGACTGTTGTGACTGCTGTGACACAAATTCCAGTTTCTCACATTGATGAGGTTGTAGTGTAGTTTTTAGTCTGTGAAATGTATCCTCACATTTCACCTGCATTTCCTGTGGTGAGAGTTCCCTGAGTGTTGCATCAAATAAAGCAGTCAAGGGCCTCTAGTGTCGCAGACCGGGCAAGGCGGAGGCACAGCGCACCTGCACTTCGCCAACTGGGTGTGGCCAGGCGGATTTTGCAAGTTTGGCACACCGTGCACGCTGGCGCAACTACTCCTTTTTCCCACCTCCGTCCCTCCTACCTGCGCAAGTCGGAAAGAGGGAGGAGAGAAGACGAGGAGTGGGTTTTACACACATCACACCAATCAAATGAGCCCCTCTTCTCGCCCTTAAATGCGCCGCGTGAAGGCGTAAGGAGAGTTTACTCAATTCGCCATGGCAGAAGAGAGCAGCAGCATCAGACAGCCAAACTTCTCCCAGGAGAAAACTGATGTTTTGGTCTGCTCGCAGTGTCCGAATATATGGAACTGCGAGCAGACCTCCACGGGCTGATGATGTAAAAGTAGCCTGGGAAGAGGTCACCACATTTGTAAATCAATGTTGCGTTTCTCTCGTGCGCGCGCTCTCTCTTTCTCTCTCGCAGTCTCACTGTGTTTCTTTTCTTTTGACTTTTCTAAGATGACAGATGCTGAATATATACTCCCTATCTGATGCTGTGGCTGTTTGTGGTTGGCTGAGAGGGGTGTGAACTCATTAGTTTGCAGCTGTGTTAATCAAATCAGGTTGGGTTTCCATTACGCATGCCAAACGGTGCCAATCCCCTTTGATCTGACATCAGATGTGACGGGACAGTCGATATAAAGATACATGTATGTGCTGATTGCAGATAGTTGCATTGAATAGTGTTTTTTGGAGTATTTACTGCATTATTAATGTGCCTGATATTCTGGAAACCTGCCTGTGAGGTTTTGCTGACGTGATCGCACTGTCCGCCGGTCAGCCAAACTTCAGCTTACACCGGCTGCGCTCTGCCTGCGCTGACAGTAGACCTGGTTTCAGCTGGTGAGCTTTTAGCGCACCTTCGGCGAAGTCCTGGATCTGTCGACACCTCCCCCTGCTGCGCTCCCACACCCATCTCAGCACACCTTGGTCTGCCAAGCTACCAAACCGAGCATGCCTCCGGTTGCGCTGCTCGAAACTAGCTCTGCGCGGGGTTCGCCACCCTGCGCCGTGCTGGGAAATTATTTATTTTTATTTAACCTTTATTTAACCAGGCAAGTCATTAAGAACAAATTCTTATTTACAATGGCGGCCTGGCAAAAGGCAAGAGCCTCTTGAGGAGAAGGGGACAGGGATTAGAGGGGTATCAAAAGATAAAAAACTAGAGGCCAAGGGCTCAGGTAAGTCTGGATGCTCCTCTGAATCAGTGTCAGATGATGCAGTGTCAGTGTCACTGTTCTCCAGGCTTGTCAGCACTGCAGCACCTGGGTCCACAACCTGCAGTTCCCGGATCATCATCTGTCAACACTGATAATAGAGCAACAAAAAGACACAATTATTGTGCTGCATAATATTCACATTTTAAGAATACTGACTGAATTCTTCTTAAACCAGTTATGCAGAGCTTTAAACATGCAGGTGTACAATAGATAACAAACAATCTAATTTCTAGAATCAGTAATCTGAAGACAAATGCACAGACATATTCAAACTAACATAACAAATGATACTGACATTATTCAAACTGTGTCTGTAGGCCTTTAGGATTTTCATCTCTGCATCACCAAGTAACACCTTTCTCAGGCTACATTATGGTGTCAAAACACTGAGGAGAAATCTTGAGAATTAATTAAATGCACTATGGCAAAAGGAAACTTATCTAGGCTCTGTCAACTATTATATGCCTCTGGGTGTGATACTATTCTTCCTAGCAGATGCTGAAGCTGCTGGAAGCTGCCTGCCTAGCCTCTTTGGTTTGTGGAAGCTGATTTCCCTCAATGGAGCTGGTCTGACTTCTTTCCTGCTGATGTCTTTCCACATGCACACTCCAGAAGAAACCGCTGCTTTCTCTGTCCTTCCCATCCTAACATAGAGCTCAACTTTGAATAATATTGCAGCTGCATGGCTGCAGCATGACCCAAGCCTGAAATTTCACAAAAACATAATAAACATACTGGCTGATCCATAATGTTATGACCGGGGCTTGAAAGTAACATTTGCTCTCAGCCAAATTTTGGCTCTGGCTATTAAGTAGGTAAACATCTGACTTATTAGACATAGGCTCTCAACCAGTCATGGAAGATCTCCACGCTCTCCGCAGCCTTCCAAGACACAGTCCCCTGGGAACCCTCTACCTGTCCACACCCGTCTGGCTACTCAACGCCAAAAGCTGGAGCTAAACCAAAGGTCCCGGTGGTGCTCTGCTCGACTCCAAACCAGCCAGTAGCCCAGCCACTCTGGACAGATGTGGTTCAGGGTGCTAAAAGGTATCCATCTGCCCCCAGATTCTGTCTGGAGCTCTCAGATCGCTATGGGCTCCTGTCCACTGAAGCCGCCGCAGCTCTGTCACCACCAGACCCGTCCACTTCGCGGACAGGGTCTGTTGCGAATGTCTACACAGCACCAGCCGCCACCGAAGCTGTCACTTCTCCACCTGACGCTGGTGTGGATCAGACGGATGCTCCTCCCGCCGCTGCTGTCTCTCCGCACCTGACGCTGGTGTGGATCGAGCGGCTGCACCTCCCGCCGCTGCCGTCTCTCCTCCACCTGACGCTGGTGTGGATCCACCTGGCCAGTCCACAGAGCCTCAGCTGCAATATCTTCAGCTTCCTGGAAATGAATGCACTCCTCCCTCACCATCTACTTGTCATGGGGCACAGCGGCGAGCTCCTCATCCCCTCTTCTTGCCCACCACTCTCATCATGGGAGAATTCAATCATCAAACATATCCATTATTTCAGTGCAATCACCCGCTGCTTTCCTGGATCCACAGTTCCTGTCATTTTAAAAAAACTCCCTGAGCTTCTGCGCTCCCTTCCCTCCACGGTCTCCAAAATCATAGTGCACGTTGGAACAAATGACACCACTTGCAGGCCGTCTGAGCTGATAAAAGCTGACTTTAAACACCTCCTCAGTTTCCTGCGCAGCACCGGCAAATCTGTGTTCATTTCAGGACCTATTCCAACGCTGACACGTAGTTCGGAGCGATTCAGTGGGGTCTTTTATATCCACACCTGGTTGCTCTCCACTTGCAAAGAACTCAATTTAGGGTTTATAGACAACTTCAACTTCTTTTGGGGCCACTCAGCCTTCTTCACATCTGATGGTATTCACTAGGGATGTAACGATACCAGAAACTCACGATACGATATTATCACGATAAAGAGACCACGATACAATATATATCACGATATTTATACAAGGGGAAAAAAAGAGAAAATTTATTGTTAAAAATAGCTATTTTATTCAAAAATAGTGCATGTACACTGTACAGCATGTTATTTTTAACTTGGAAGCGTATCATAAACAAATCAACACACAGTTGAACATGTGCTTTCATTTCCCCCCTACTACTAGTGTAGTACTATTACTAGAAAGTCATCTGAATGACATCAAATTATTAGGATAGAGTAGTCTTAATATTCATCAAATATACCGAACTTAGAACAATCAGACCCTGCAACAACAACAAAATTAACAAATTAGAAATAATGTAAATTAACTAAATAACACACAATCCCTCACTCACAGATACACAGAGAGACACAGAGAGAGAGAGACAGAGAGAGAGAGAGAGGTGGGTAGAGATGTGTGTAAAAGAAAACCAAAATAAATAAAGCCCAGCCATTTCCCTGGAAGTCATAGAAAAACTCAAAAACACACATTCACTCAGTTTGTTCACGCCAGGTTGACAATCTTGACATCAACACTTTGTCAGAACAGGAGATGAGGAGAGGAAAGCTCTGGTCCTGCGCTTTCATGTGATATGCGTGACCATCAAATTCTACTGCAGAGACTGGATCACTTAATTGGCCTAAAAGGTTCTGCACTAAGCTGGTTTAAATCTTACTTATCTGATCGTTTTCAGTTTGTTGATGTTCATAATGAATCATCCTTACGTACCAAAGTTTGTTATGGAGTTCCGCAAGGTTCTGTGCTCGGACCAATC
>NC_065526.1:38475117-38478354 GCF_006386435.1 Epinephelus moara
TCTTCCTGAGGTTTCTACCGTTTTTTTTTCCCCGTTAAAGGGTTTTTTTTGGGGAGTTTTTCCTTATCCGCTGCGAGGGTCATAAGGACAGAGGGATGTCGTATGCTGTAAAGCCCTGTGAGGCAAATTGTGATTTGTGATATTGGGCTTTATAAATAAAATTGATTGAAATTGATTGATTTCTGTGCGAGTCTGTATTCGCGAGTAATCCATCCAAGAGTAATGTGTGTGCAAAGCTGTATGAAAGCTTTGTTATACATTATTTTAGTGAAACGTTATCAATTTTTTTTCGCTGTGAAAACATTGGACTACCGACAAGTGCTTGGTCTTGTCGGAAAGCCACGATTCTGCTGTTTCACGTGATATGTGTGGCTTCTCGCTATGACGGACGGTCGCAGAGAAAATCCACAGAGAAAAACGATCAATCTCCTTACTTTTATTTGCTGTTTCCTCCGGTCACGCACGGGTCACAGTCGGAGAGGCTGAGCTGCACGAGTCTGCTCTCACCTGCGCACGTAGTTGCATGCAAAGGATTATGGGGAATGTAGTCGCACAGTCATATTACCGGCTCTGTAGGAGAACGCAGCTATATAACTACCGTGGCATTCCCACGACGGTATCGAGAATTAATTTTTTCGCGACACCGCAAAATTCGATATATCGTTACATGCCTAGTATTCACCCAAACTGCTTTGGTACCACTATGCTAAAAACTAACTTCATAATCAGTGTCCAGTACTCGCCATATGCCTGACTGTCAACATTCACCCACTCCACACTCTCTTCCTCTCCGCATGCCGCGGCAGCCCCGAGTACTGTTTCTCCCTCTAGCTCCTCCCTGCGGTCTGGAGTGCAAACTACCTCCTCCCCAGTCATGTGCAAACCTACATTGCCCACACCCTCTATTGTTGGTCTCCTAATTCAAACTATTGTGTCTGAAAGGTTTCCTCATTTGTGTGGCAGTTTTAAAGCTGTGAATTATCAGAACCTCCATCAAATCACTATTTCACTCCAGCCCAATAACACTAAGATAATGCCCCCTGCTGTTGTGAATCCTCCTACCCCACCAACAGTCTCACAGATTACTACTGTGATCACTGCCAGGAAACGTATTTCATACTCATCTAGCTTATTCACTGTTAATCCTTTTAACCTATTACCAGTGTCCGCACAACCTACTATATCTCTGCCACCATACACAGTCCATACCCCAATCCTCCTTAATAATCCACAAACCTTCAAGCAAAAAATAAGGTTTAGGATTAATTCACCTGAATATAAGAAGCCTTCTACATCATGATATATTAGAACATATTAAAATTCTCCTGTCACAGACTGATCCTGATATCTTAGTTGTGTCTTAATCTTGGCTGAAAGAATCTGTCAGTGACTCCTCAGTAGCTCTGGATCACTTCAATATTTTCAGATGTGATAGGGTTGGCAAGGGAGGCGGTGTGGCAATATATGTCAAATCCAACTTTGAGGTTTCAGTCCTAAAATCTGTCACCATCCCAAAATGTTTCGAACTGCTAATTTTAAAGGTTGCTTTGGGGAAGAATAATACTTTGTGTGTTGTTGGTGTATATAGACCTCCTTCAGCTGATTCAAGCTCTATTGATTGTCTGGCCGAGATACTTTCACTATACTTAGATTTTGAAATGATTGTAATGGGTGACCTTAATCTCGATTGGTTAAGTGGTGCCTCAAATTATCTCAAGGGAGGTTAGTGTGAATCTCAGCCTATGTCAGCTTGTCACTGAGCCTACCAGGCCAAATCCTAACAATTATTCACGGTCTACCCTTATTGATCTGATTTTTTCAAATAAAAGTGACAGAATCTCTGCTTGTGGGGTCTTTGACCAAGGTATAAGTGATCACTGCCCCACAGCATGTGTCAGGAGCCTGCAGTTGCCAAAAACAAAGTCACACACTGTTAACAGGAGGAATTTCAAAAACTTTGATAGCCAAGCTTTCCTCAATGACCTGGCTTCCAGTAATATTCATTCCATAATTCAAGGCACTGATGTCCAGGTTGCTACAGACACCTTTGTGAAAACATTTAACTCTTTAGTGGATAAACATGCTCCCCTTAGAAAAATTCGAATTAAGAACAGAGTAACACCTTGGGGTTTTCACAGGAACTGTCTAGCATGTTCAGAGACAGAAATTTAGCTTGGTCTCGTGCCAGGCACTCTGGTAACCCTCACCATTGGCTCACTTTCAGACAAATTCGAAATCGCTGTACTGCAGCCGTAAGGAAAGCTTACACCGAGTATTATGACTATCTTATCTCCAGTTCGTCCTCCAACCCAGCTAAATTTTGGAGTGCAGTAAATCTAGTTAAACCTAAAGCTTCCAGTGCTCTGCTGACACACATATGTGTAAATAATCGTGACGTCTCAGGTGAGGCCAATATCTGTCATGCATTCAACAGACATTTTGCTGATGCTGGCCTTCTGTTTGATCAGAAATTCAAGTCTACAGTAACGCCATCAGTTGTCAGCTCTGATTGTTTGTTTTCTGTTTGTTTTTCTTTTAACCCTGTCTCCCAGCAAGAGGTACTTCATCAGTTACTATCAATCAACCCTAGGTGCTCTACTGGTGAGGATAATTTAGAACCTTTTTTCATCAGGTTGGCAGCCCCATTTATTGCTGAGCCACTTATATATATATTTAATCTTTCCACTTCCTCTGGTAAATTTTCCCTTGTCTGGAAATCTGCCCAGGTGACTCCCCTGTATAAGGGAGGTGACAGGGATAACCTGGATAATTATCGTCCCATTTCTAAGTTACCTTGCCTCACTAAGGTTCTGGAGACGTTGATAAACAATCAACTCAAGGGTTTTATTTCTACCTATTCAGTACTTAGTCCCCATCAATCAGGATTTAGAGCCAATCATAGTACAATTTCAGCCATCACTCTGGTTACCGATGGCATAATCACAGCATTAGACAAAAAAAAACATTGTGCTGCTTTGTTTGTTGACTTGTCAAAAGCATTCGACAAAGTCGATCACCAAATTCTGCTGAATAGAGTACACAACAGAGGTTTCCTGTACCGACTTTGATCATTTTGTCGATAGCGCCGTAGGCTCGCTGCGAACAACACTTGACTCTGTAGCTCCTCTTAAAAAGAAGTTAAAAAAGCAAAGAAAGTTCGCTCCTTGGTATAACTCTCAAACCCGTAAGTTAAAACAAATATCGCGAAAATTTGAAAGGAATTGGCGATTAACCAAA
>NC_065526.1:38478377-38478515 GCF_006386435.1 Epinephelus moara
TAGCTCCTCTTAAAAAGAAGTTAAAAAAGCAAAGAAAGTTCGCTCCTTGGTATAACTCTCAAACCCGTAAGTTAAAACAAATATCGCGAAAATTTGAAAGGAATTGGCGATTAACCAAACTGGAAGAATCTCGTTTAA
>NC_065526.1:38480795-38491360 GCF_006386435.1 Epinephelus moara
CCGTTAAAGGGGTTTTTTTGGGGAGTTTTTCCTTATCCGCTGCGAGGGTCATAAGGACAGAGGGATGTCGTATGCTGTAAAGCCCTGTGAGGCAAATTGTGATTTGTGATATTGGGCTTTATAAATAAAATTGATTGATTGATTGATTGATTGACAACATAGGTTTACATGCTAGTACCTGTGATTGGCTTGCTGATTATTTATCTTCTAGGCGCCAGTGTGTAAAGTCTGGTAACTTTAATTCTGAATTCTTACCTGTAACCAAAGGTGTGCTGCAGGGCTCTGTCTTGGGTCCTGTCCTTTTTACCATTTACATCAATGATATTCTTTCCTCTCTGAATGACTGTCATGCCCATTTGTATGCAGACGACACAATTCTGTATTGCATTACTGACTCTGTACAGTTGGCCACCGAGAAACTGCAGCTCTCCTTTAATGTTCTCCAGGAGGCTCTTATTAGCCTGAAATTGGTCTTAAATGTAAAAAAGACCAAATTTATGCTATTCTCTCGATCTCGAAACCTGGATTGCAACAACACACTTTTATCAACCATAGATGGCTCACTCATAGAACGAGTCCCTGAATATAAGTATCTTGGCCTCTGGCTTGATGAAAAATTAACTTTTAAGTTTCATGCCTCTGGCTTGATGAAAAATTAACTTTTAAGTTTCATATTAATGTTCTTGCCTCCACCCTGCGACAGAAGGTTGGCTTCCTGTACCGAAACAAATCTTACTTCCCATTAATCAGCAGGACGAGAATTGTTGAGTCAGTCTTTTTATCAGTTTTGGACTACGGTGATATTATTTACAGACATGCAGCAACTACAACCCTCAAACCTCTGGATTCCATTTATCACTCTGCTCTTAGATTTATTACCGGGGATAGATATGACACCCATCATTGTATTAGGGCTGTCAAAATTGCTCAAAAATGACGTTCGAATATTCCTTCTAAAAATAACTCATAGGTTCGAACCATTCGAATATTTTTTTTTTCCGCATTATGTCCACAAGAGGGCAAAGTAATACAAGGAAACATACTTGTATATGTATTAATACAAGGAAACATAACTACTTGTAGGTATTTTTATTTCAACATAAACGTCTTTGAAAACATTTACATACCTACACATTAAAACACATAAAACAATTATCTATAACATTACGTTATAAACAACCGCGGACCTTTCGCTCGCCCCCCCTCTCTGACCCGTGGCCACACCGCCCGCGGAAGCGCTGCAAATAGCCTCGAAGCACCGGACCATGACCGGCTCGTGCCCTGCAGCGATAGTTTCGGCGTCTGGTCTATTTTCTGCGAATTCTAAATTCGAATTTAAATTCGAATTTAGAATATTCGTTGACAGCCCTACATTGTATACTATATAAAAAAGTTGGTTGGTCCTCTCTTTCTGACAGATGCATGAAGCACTGATATATGTTTATTTTCAAGGCCCTTACTGGTAAGCAGCCTCCATACATTTCATCCCTACTAGAATGGCATTCTGGATCTTACTCAACTCGATCCACTGGTTTGATGTTTCTTAAGGTCCCTTTTGTACATTCAGAGCTCGGTAAATCAGCTTTTTCTTTTGACGCTCCAAACTCTTGGAATATTCTCTAACACGCTTTGGGGCTGGAGAATATACCCTCTCTTGCTGATTTTAAATGTATGGTGTCTGACTTTTGTAAATCGCCTTGTGATTGTTTTTCACTGTAATTGTATTTATGCTTTGTTGCTGTTGTAAACTCGTCGTCCCTGTAAATGAGGGAAACCTCAGTGACCAACGAGTTAAAATAAAGGTTTAAATAACCCAAGCCTCATACATCGTTGTCTTGTGTCCTTGTCTTTGACTAGGGAGAATTTCTGTTTTCAACACACAAAACTCTGAGTCTATGTCATGGTATTTGACGTTCTGTACATGACCACAGACAACATACTCATAAGCATCCAGTGACTTATAGGCTCGTAATTTCTCTCTGGTGTACACGCTCGGTTTCTCAATTAAATACGTATATATATATATATCTGGCCACTGTATATTCGGCCACTTAACGTCTTCGACCACGCCGGCGTGATCAAATCACGTGACTAGTTTATGACGTCACTGCACGAAAACGAAACCCCGTAGAGCGCTACCGTCAACTTCTCTGGAAAGTGCGGACTTGAAACTCCATGACAGTTTTTGTTTTATGTTGATACACCAAGTAAAAACGGAAATATGATAGTTTAAAGTTGAAATAAAAATAATGTTTACGCATGCACAAAGTGTGCACGGTGTGTTGGAGCAGGCGTTGCATTTATTTGAATATTTTCGTCGTTTTTTGTTATATTACGAAACGGATCAAAATGTCTGAATCTGCTGACTCTGCTCTACAGGCTGCACATTCTTGGGACGTGGGGGCGGGGCCAACTGAGCAGTGTGACGGAAGTGAAGTGTGGGAGAGTGAGGCGGATGAGAGAGGCAGGCGATAGAGTAGTGAGCGATAGTTTGAGAGAGTTTTTTGGAAGATTTGGAGTTGTTATAGTTTGAGAGAGTTTTTTGGAAGATTTGGAGTTGTTTTAGGATTTAGAGTTTATTCGTGAGGAGAAGAGGATGTTGCGGACATTGAATGTAAGACAAGCCGTGGACTTGTTTTTCGAACTGGAGGAGCAGGAGGGCGAAATTTGCATTTCACCGTCGGAGTCGGAGAGTGACTGTGACGATGAAGTTGAGGATCCGTCCTTTGTGACGGACGACAAGAGGTGAGTCAAACTTCTTATGAACATTTATTGCTTTTGTTTTTCTTATTACTCTCTTTGTAAACGTGTGCTGTGTGATTTTGTGACACACACACACACACACCTCGCGGTAAAATATATTTTACCGTGGGAAAATATTAATATTTTCCTGCAAGTGGTAGTAGCAAAACATGGAGCAGATATTGAGTTGCCTGTCTTTTTGTGGTAGTGAACTGGGTTGGCACTGAACTGTTTTTTGTTTGTGGGAAAAACGAAAGAGACTATTTAGCAAGACTATTCAGTAGTTTGGTTTAGTAGTTTTTAGTGGTAGTCTCACATAAACCTACAGGGTTTTCTACAGGGCCTCCCCAAGAATTGTTATTTTATTGTTTTTGTGTATTTTGAAGAGAGACATGGCCAAAATGAAAAAAACGCCTATGTCTTCACCTGGTTTTTGTTGTAAATAGTTATGTTATTGTTGTTTATAGTTTGATTTTATCTCAATTTGACATTTATATGTTACTTTTGCACTATTTAGGAACCCCTCACAGTCTGAGAATGAAAGGCCTGTTATATAGTTCTCTGTCTAATCGTGTACATAAACTATTTTGAAGAGAGGCATGGCCAAAATGAAAAAAAAACCCGCCTGTCTTCACCTGGTTTTTGTTATAAATAGTTATGTTATTGTTGTTTATAGTGTGATTTTATCTCAATTTGACATTTTTTTAAATTGTGCAAATTGAACTGAACTCAACTTTTTACATTGTGTTATTGTCATGTACATATACAGAGATGATGAGCAGCCTGGGACATCTACAGCCCCAGCAAGAGGCAGAGGCAGAGGCAGGGGGCGTCAGCGTGGGAGGGAGAAAAGATGCCGGTCTAGATCTCCATGTGACCGGTCATCCCAGCCACACCACAGCCCTGAGGCCTGGAGAACAGAGAGTGAACCTGATACTGCTCCAGGAGTCAGTAGGTTCATGCCCCACAGACCACCAGGAGCCCAGGTGGACATGCACGCGGTATACACACCGAAAGATCTGTTTCAGCTGTTCTTCTCCACTGCCACCGTGAAGACACTCTGCAAGAACACCAACAAATATGCAGCAATATAGCAGGAAATGGGGAAGAAGTACAACTGGGCTGACGTCGAGGTTGAGGAGCTCTATAAATTCTTTGGCCTTCTCATGTACATGGCATTGGTGTTACTGCCATGTCTCCAGGACTACTGGAGACAAAACCACATCCTGTCTGTGCCGTTTCCAGCCATGGTCATGACAAGAGACCGGTTCAGGTCCCTGATGTGGAATATCCACCCCAGCGATCCAGAGGAGGATGTCATGAATGACATGAAGAAGGGAACACCTGACCATGATAAGCTCTTCAGGGCAAAACCCCTCATGGATGAGATCCGCACTGCGTGCCAGGCTCATTACCACCCAGGGAAGGAATTGGCTGTTGACGAGCGAATGGTGGCAACCAAGGCAAAAACTGGCATGACCCAGTACATGAAGGACAAGCCAACAAAATGGGGGATCAAGCTCTTTGTGTTGGCTGAGTCAAGCAGTGGCTACACTGTCAACTTCAGTGTGTACGGTGGGAAGTCTAGCTCAGTCAGTGTGCATGGACTGTCATATGACGCTGTGATGGACCTCATTCAGCCATCATATCTTGGGACAGGATACCATATTTATATGGACAACTTCTACACCAGTCCCAAGCTGTTCCTCGACTTGGCCAGCATGAAATATGGTGCTTGCGGTACCTACAGGGACAACAGGAAAGGGTGTCCCCGTGGAAGAGCAAATGCCCTCACCCGAAAATCTGAGAGAGGTGCTGTGAGGTGGATCAGGGAGGGCCCCCTGCTGTTTGTGAAGTGGATGGACACGCGGGAGGTGTCTGTGTGCTCCACAATCCATCCAGCATTTTCTGGTGAGGTGGTCCAGAGGAGGGCAAAAGATGAAGATGGACGCTGGGCAGTGAAGGAGATTCCCTGCCCCACCCCTGTAATAGCCTACAACAAGTGCATGGGTGGGGTTGATCTTTCTGACCAGCTGATCCAATATTATTCCACCCACCGCAAAACTGCTCGCTGGTACCGGACGCTCTTTTTGCACTTTGTGGACATTGCAGCAACAAATGCATACATCATGCATTGTGAGATGAGCAGGAAACAACAGGTGCAGTCCATGACTCACAAGAACTTTCTCACCCAGCTGGTGTCTGAGCTGTGTGGAGTGGACAAGACGGGGACTCCGAACAACAGGAGCAATCAGCATGTTCCTGTTGCCATCGCCACTGTCACTGATGCCAGCCAGAAAGCCACTCAAGGCCACAGGGCATGCCAACGCTGCCAGCAGGTGGACAAAAAGAGGAACCTGACGCCATGGCGATGCAAGTCCTGTGATGTGCCCCTCTGTGTCATTGTTGACAGGAACTGTTTTGAGGAGTGGCACATGTAAAAAAAAACAACAACAAAAAAACGCCTTGTTGTAAGTAGTTATTGTTATTGTTATTGTTATTGTTGTTATTGTTGTATATAGTTCGATTTTATCTCAATTTGACATCTATATGTTACTTTTGAGTTGAGTACTTTTGCACTATTTAGGAACCCTGCACAGCCTGTGAATGTTATATAGTTCTCTGTCTAATCGTGTACATAAACTGTTTTGAAGAGAGGCATGGCCAAAATGAAAAAAAAACGCCTATGTCTTCACCTGGTTTTTGTTATAAGTAGTTATGTTATTGTTGTTTATAGTTTGATTTTATCTCAATTTGACATTTATATGTCACTTTTGCACTATTTAGGAACCCCTCACAGTCTGTGAATGGAAGGCCTGTTATATAGTTCTCTGTCTAATTGTGTACATAAACTGTTTTGAAGAGAGGCATGGCCAAAATGAAAAAAAAAACGCCTATGTCTTCACCTGGTTTTTGTTATAAGTAGTTATGTTATTGTTGTTTATAGTTTGATTTTATCTCAATTTGACATTTATATGTTACTTTTGCACTATTTAGGAACCCCTCACAGTCTGTGAATGGAAGGCCTGTTATATAGTTCTCTGTCTAATTGTGTACATAAACTTTTTTGAAGAGAGGCATGGCCAAAATGAAAAAAAAAACGCCTATGTCTTCACCTGGTTTTTGTTGGAAATAGTTGTATATAGCTTAATTTTATCTCAGTTATACTTTTGTATGTACATATTTACAACTTATGTTTACATTTTCTGCCTTTGAATTTTTTCATTGAGCATGTTTGAATTTTGTATAGTAAAGAAATTGATTTATTTTTCAAATCCGATTTTGTGTTTTTGAGTGTTTTTGGGTCTAGTATGTTAATATAGTTTGTCAGAGTGGAAAAATCATTTTCTGGTCATATAGCTAAGGTTGTGCTGAAAAAAAGATATCAAACATTGGCATGACAAACATTTTTTTATGTGGTATATAAAGACAAAAATCAAAAGTATACAAAACGGCCAAAATAGCCCAAGACCCTCAAGGGTTAATAGCACACGGATCTGGAAGTCGGACACCATTTGTCAAAGTCAACTTGTTAAGGTAACATTCCCGATCTTTTGTTGATAATCCCCTTGCATAGCTTGACAAGCTGTTGATCTCCGCCATACTTCCATTGCCAAAATGCGCACGCATACGTACTACATCATCATTGTGTACAAACTGTGATCGGGTCTATACAGGTAGTGAGTGGCTTCAAGAGCCAGCCTCAAGTGGCCATTCAAGGAGCTGCAGTTTTTGGCACTTCCATGTTGGCTTCATTTTGTTAGCCCTGGAGGTTGCAACTTAGTGCAAACTAACAGGAAAGCGGGGGAGCCGTCAATCAAGCCCAGCTTTTACACGCTGGTTCAATCAGTTCAGTGAAGTCTAATTAGGCAACAAACTGAAAACAACTGTGTGCATAGACTATGAATGTGTGAGGTTTTAATTCAAGATATACACTTAATAAAGCAACAGAGGATTTCATAAAGAAGTACGACTCTGTTTAGTGTATGTCCTACCTGATGGTGGTGGTGGAAGAGTCTCGTCCTACAGCCATCCTGTGCTCCCCCTCTCTGATCTGCTGGGCCCAGTATGGATGCAGCCATGCCACACATGACACATGGCCAGCATATACCATGGGCATTATCCAGTTTTCTATACTCAACTCACTGAAAACAAAAACATACAGTGATTGGGGAAGTCCAATACAATGTAACAGCCTGACTTTCGAATTCCATGACTATTCCAGGTTTTCCATGACTAGGGGAACCCTGCTTATATTTCACTCACTGTATTATAAAAATAAGTCATATTATACATAAATGTCACATTGAGAGTTTCTGTTATCTCTCCTTCTCTATCAGAGTTAGTCAGGACACTCGTGATCAATAACATGGATTTAAATTGCTGTGCTGTGTGGAGTAAAGACGACTCAACTTGATTGGTTGTTTGTTCTCCAGGTTGGATGATTTTTTGTTGGACTTTCAGGTGCATTAAATGATGCCATACAAACAAAAGCCTGTCTGAACTTAACAGACTGACAGGTCTCCTGGAGATTCATGTCTGCAGACTTTTTGTTGTGCTTCCAGCATTAAAAAAAAACATCTGGGAAACTTAACAGCAATATGTCTGTCTAGAGGCAGTGTCTGAATAATTCAAAGAACATGCTGTTAACAGCTTTAGTGACAATCTTCTGTAGGGGGTAGTTTGGATTTGGGGCATCCAACTCTTTAAAGCTTTTTAATGGGTCAGCCATGGTGGGGCTTTTATTGTGAAGAAGCCTCAGCTGTGACCTCGGTCAACCATGTTAGCTGTATGATGTGTAACCATATAACCGTATAGATTTAGGCAGTTTTTGCAACATGTCACAGAGGTAAATGAAACCACGGTCATGTCAACAGCAGTGATCACAGATAACCTAAATTCAATTAAGTAAAGCCTTGTTAACATCTATCAGCTGTAATCCTCAGTTCGGACAGACACAAGCCACAGCTTCATGATGGGACTGTCCTAGCCCTCTGAAGCAGACTGAAGGGAAAGCTTGGACTGTAACATACTGTATGTTTGACACAAAACGTACCTGAAGAGTTTGTCTTTATCAAAGACAGTGTCAGCAGACATGTTGACAGGGATGAGCAGATCAGGATGGGAGTCTAAATGAACCATCTTTATGTTCTTCAGTGGGAGATGTCTTGATGCAATGGCACGATATATGTGACGCACCACCTGGAAAAGATACAGTAAAATAAGCAATTTTAAGATCTTTGATTCAGTCTTATGTAATGAGAAAACTGGTTTAATGTGTGAGCTCTTTTGGATACCAATCTTTGGAAGCACCGAATCTTTCAAAGAAATTCTCCTTTACACTTTAAGTCCAGTTCAGACCAAAGATAAGATGAGTTGAAACACGGAAATACTAGCAATGCACTGTTCTGAAGCGGTTCAAAAATCTGCTGGTTCACACCAACTAGATGAAACAGTGTATCATCTCTATGCAACAACTCTGCACTTCGGTTCTGATTTCCATCTTTGCAAGCTTACTGGCTACAGTTGCATTTGTAAAGGTGATGAAACAGCGAAAAACCAAAACAAAACAAGCATCAGGTGGACTGTATTCATAATAAATATGCCCAAATAATTTCAATACGGAAACAGAGAGCTCGGTGGAGACAGAGCACCAGCAGTCAAAACACTGACTGGAGTATTTTAACTTGACCAGCGGACTTTACTACAAGCCAGTTGACTGCTGAAACAGGTGACCAGCCTTGTGTTCTAAAACCTGCCTCTGGCGATTTGATCTGCTGAGTTGCACGTGACACCATCAGCCGTCTTGAGTCAAGCTCAGACCAGCCAGTTCACACCACTGCCACTTTTCTCTGCAACATTGTAAAATGGTTTTGTCTCGTCGCAAATAACTGGGCTGTACTGGGCTTTACATGTAATTTAGGATTTAACACCAAAACTGTGAGTTTGCTGAGATGGAATGAGCTAGAAACATGAAACGTGACACCATTACTGGAATTGATATGAAAATGCTCCCCAAGAAACATGACCCAAGTTGGCCACATGGTGGCGCTATAAGTAACTTAAAAAAAATAAAAAAATAAAAAGGCCACGCCCCTCACACCTTAAGTCCAGTTGACTTTAAATTTGGCACACATATGAAGCTTAATGTGCTCTACAAAAAGCCTCAATACCATTAAGTTCTCCCTACCAGATTTTCTGCCATTTAGATTTTTTTTTGAAAATCTGTTAAATGAATCAAACTGAATTTTGAGTGTATCAACATCAAAATTGGTATTTACCATCTTATGGTGAAAGTACAACTTTCTATCATAAATGAGCAAAATTAGTCAAAAACATCGCCACCATCAGCAAATGAAAATTTGCTGATGGTGGCGATGTTTTTGACTAATTTTGCTCAAAAACATCGCCACCATCAGCAAATTTTCATTTGCTGATGGTGGCGATCAGCAAATGAAAATTTCCCTGCCATAATGCAACTCCATTTGTTCCCTTTGCTGCATGACATGCCCCCTCTATCTCCCCCTTTCACACTAGCTATATCTGTCCTATCAAATGAAAACAGGCAAAAGCCCCCCCCACCAAAAAACAAACAAACCCACAAACAAGTGTTTCCCAAAAAGCAGTGGTCAGAATTTAACCAAATTTAGTATGCAAGCTCTGGGGCCAAGTTTTAACCAAAATTTGAAGTGCCATACTGACTGGTGAAAGTGGGTGTGGCCTATTAAATTTTAACCTTTAACTCAAGATGACTTTGACCAGTCCTAGTGAAACTCACTGCAGACATGTGTAGTGGCGTACTGAAAATGTCTACCAAAAATAACCCCAATCAGCCAGATGGTGGTGCTGTAATTAAGGCCAATATTGGAAAATCCACGCCCCTCATGCCATAAGCCCAAATGATTTGAAATTTGACACACAAGTCCAGCTCAATTTGCTCTACAAAAATGGATAGTAGGCCGTAAGGTGAACACAGTTATCGTTTCATCTCGCTCCGACATCTGGGGACTACACGATCTTTATTTCATAAAAAAGATCGATACATGTTCAGCTAATCAGCGGGAGTTCGTAGCTCATAACCCCGCAAGAGTCCTGTGATCGGGGTCGTAATTCGGCACTTGTTCTGTCTGAGCGTATTGATCAGTTCCGCCTGAGCGTAGTGAGATTTGGTATGCGAGTGGTGGCACGGCCATCACGTGATCACGCTACACCAATAAGGTACCTGCATTTCGTGTCGCCATGGTTTCATTCAGCAGAGGAAAACAGACCCGGAAGTCCTCAAAAGTGAGCAGAAATGAGCTGAAACAGCGCTATTCACATCGCCATGTCCATGAAACACGATGAGACAAATAGACAATAAGGTGAACTAAGCAAAAATGTCTTAAAACACATTTGATTCAATACCTGGACATAACCGACGTATTATTACATAAACAACATAGCTGTCCAGTACGGAATACGAGAACGGCCATGTATTTTTTTTTTGTGCACTATTATCTCGTGATAACGACTTATTATTTCGCTATTTCGATATAACAAAGATTGTTTTCTCGTGATAACGAATTAATTATCTCGTTATCTCGATATAACAAAGATTGTTTTCCCGTGATAATTGTCAAGTCTGATGATTGCGCACTGGTTAATGTGATCGTAGGGCTGGGCGGTATGACAAAATTTTCATATCACGGTTTTAAGAAAAATCATATCGGTTTCACGGTATTTCATGGTATTTTGCTCAGGTTCGGCCAACTTGACATGCTGCTGTGTTGTGCTATGGCCTATTCAAGTGCCGGAATTTGTTATTTACCTGACAACGCCTGAAC
>NC_065526.1:38496593-38506102 GCF_006386435.1 Epinephelus moara
ACTAAGGAGATATTTGCAGACGCTGGACTGAATGCAGCTTTTGGAACCCACATTAATGATGGAGTGGAACTTGGAGCCCATCGGTCTCGTGTGTGGGAACAACTAAGAAAACACTATCCAGCAAAAAGAGATCCATCCAAACTGGAAGGAGAAACCATGGGGGAGGATGAATGTCCCTCAAAGTTCCTACACAATTTCCAAAAAAGATGTAAGGAAGAGACGGGGGAGGAATGGAATGCAAATAAAACCACTCAGAGCCTTTTCAAAATTATGGTCAAAAAAGCCATGCCTGAAGAGGTGCAGCGACGCCTAGAGGGTGTGGTAGGATTGATGAAGATGGAATGGCCACTGTTTACAGAGCACATCGTTCATCATGTAGAACTCTACAAGAAAGACAAAAGGAAAAAGGAGGAAGATGATAAACAAGTGGCTAACAAACTGACTCAACTACAATTGGGGGAATTGAGCAAGCTGGTGAAAAAGGAGAAGGAAAAAGCCAAGGTTCAAGCCCCCATGGTAATGGCAAACCAAGCAGCCCCACAGGGCGTCCAATCCCAAGCCCCTCCACAGCCAGCCCTGGCAGATTCCAACACAACAGGCAATGACACTGCTGCTAATGCCACACACCACCATTATTATTATCAGTCACAAACACCAAGAGGCAGTGGCGGTCAACGACCCCCCAGAGGGCGGGGCCGAGGAGGAAACCGAGGATGGAGAGGGGGCAGAAACTACACTCCAGGCAACCAGCATGGTTATCAGGAACAATTCAATCAGCAACCAGGACCACCTCACATGGGTGCAAACTATCCAGGAGCCAATCAGGCTCCACCTGATAATCTCTGTTGGGGGTGTGGACAGCCAGGTCACATACGAGCCCAATGCCCTAGCAATCCATGGGAAGGTCCAGCACAAAACTGGCCCAACACAGAACAGCCACACCCTTGGTAGGGGTGCCCAGAGAAGCCTGAGGGGGAACTAATATTACCAGCTATCTCATTACAGTCACATGATGAACCAATCATACCTGTTGTCATCCAGGAGCGTGAGTATCCTTTCATGGTAGACACAGGTGCTACATATTCATGCACTGGAAAAGAAGGCTCAAGGATCCCCCTCTCCACATCATCGATAAAAACAATAGGCTTCTCTGGGAAATCACAAGTCATACCATTGACAGAGCCCGTTCCAATGCTCATTGCAGGCAAGGTCATTTGTGCTCCTTTGCTATATTCAGCCTGCACCCCAGTAAATTTGCTAGGAAGAGACATTCTATGTCATTTAAAAGCTAAGATCATGTGTACCCAAGATGGACTGTATTTGGATTTCCCTGATGATCCCCCACAAAGCATGATGTCCCAACTTCCCCAAACTACACCAGAAAAACAGCAGGCCTTAGCTTATTGGCTCCAGTTGACACCTGAAGAGTCACATTTCAAACAGAAATGGGCTGAATGGGAGGCGTGGATTCGCATGCACTACGACACAGCACACACCCCCACTCTGCCACTGCACTGCACGCTCATGTACGACAAAGATCAGACTCATGTAGATTACCAAGAATGCTGGGATGCAGTAATCAACAAACACCAGAGGGTGTAGCGGTGGCTGTTCACCTTCCAGAAGAATTATCAGGGTGGTTTCAAATACCAAATTCCACGCCACATGTTACATTGTCGGTGGCAGAAAATTATGAGTCTCATCATCTTGGTCCTATGGTCAGGCGTGCCCTGCAGGTGCAGGAGTGGATGCCCACACAAAATAAATACATTAACATTTCTAAAGATAAGCAGTTCATCAGAATCTCACTCAAAGTAGGTGATGAGGCAGTAGCAGACAAGGTAGTGGTAGATGCAACCACACCCACACAAATGGCAATCACAAAAGAACATGAAGAGATGCTAAACCAAGTCCCACCGCAGTTGTGGACAGCTCACAAAACGGACGTGGGTTTAATAAAATCAGCCCAACCACTTCACATTAAGCTAAAACCACACGTTAACTTACCATATCAAAAACAGTACCCTCTCAAGCAGCATGCGATTGATGGTATCAGACCAACAATTAAGGGATTGGTGGAAGCAGGGGTATTGGTTGAGACTAGAAGCCCTTGCAACACACCTATCTTCCCCGTAAGGAAACCAAATTCAACAGACTACCGTTTAGTCCACGATTTACGAGCTGTAAACGCGGTAATAGACGGAGAAGTACCACACGTTCCAGACCCACATATGTTGCTCTCAAATATTCCACCAGACACCCAGTGGTACACAGTTATTGATTTGTGTTCAGCTTTTTTCAGTGTACCACTACACCCAGAGTCTCAGTATCTGTTTGCCTTCACGTATGAAGGTCGGCAATTTACATATAAGCGCCTTCCGCAGGGCCTATCCGAGTCACCTTTGCTCTTTAACCGCGCTTTGACACAAGACTTGACTAGCTTGAATGTGCCAAGTACTGTACAGTATGTAGATGATTTGCTTATCTGTAGTGCAACCAAAGAACAATGTGAAAAAGACTCCATTACTGTACTCACAGCTTTGGCAGAAGGTGGGCACAAAGTCAGTAAAAACAAACTGCAATTCTGCCAACAGTCAGTAGAGTATTTGGGGAGACAATTATGTGGGAACAAAAGGTTTATTGCACCCTCACAGCTGGAAGCAGTAATCAAGGCCCCCAAACCGCAAACGGTTGGCCAGATGCTGTCTTTTCTGGGTATGACAGGCTACAGCAGACCTTGGATTTGTGACTATGCCATAAAAACTGCTCCCCTCAGGGCTCTGATTAGGGCAGCAGGACAAACAAACAACGCAGCACAGTTGCAGTGGACAGAGGAGGCGGAGGGAGCGTTCCAAGCTCTAAAGATTGACATGCAATCCGCCCCTGCGTTGGGAACTCCTAATTATGCTAAACCTTTTCATCTCTATGTTGCAGAGAAATCTGGCTTTGCGTGTGCTGTCCTGATGCAAGACACACCTACAGGTAAACAACCACTAGCCTATTACAGCACCAAACTTGACAACATAGAGGCTGGTTTGCCACCCTGCTACCAGGGATTGGCGGCAGCTGTTTTTGCCTTTCAGAAAGCATCATCGCTGACCATGGGACATCCTGTGACGCTGTACACTTCTCACCAAATCCATGCGTTGCTAACAAGTCCACGTTTCGTTCTAACGCAAGCCAGACGCACGGGCTATGAAGTTGTTTTGTCAGCCCCTGAACTTAACATTCAGCGTTGCACCACCATTAATCCCGCCACAAAACTGATGTTGCCAACAGAAGGTACACCACATGATTGCATTCATGAGACAGACAAATTTATGCGTGCTAGGGAGGACTTACATAACCAACCAATTCCTGCAGATCTCACACTGTTTGTTGATGGTTCTTGTTTTCGCGACGGCACTGGCAGCCATGCAGGCTATGGTATTGTCCAGCTTAACAACACTGATCAAAGTTTTGTAACGTTACAATCCTGTAAACTCGCTCAGCCTTGCTCAGCCCAACTCGCAGAAATAAAAGCCTTAACAGCAGCATGTCAATTGGCAAAGGGAAAATCACTAAATGTTTATACAGACTCAGCATATGCCTATGGTGTATGCCATGTTCATGCTAACATCTGGAAACAAAGAGGGTTTCGCAGAGCAGACGGCACTCCGGTAACCCATGGAGCTGCCATTCTTGACCTTTTAGAAGCTATGTTGCTTCCCAAAGCTCTAGCCATAATTAAATGTCCAGCCCACCAAAAAACTGACACATTGATAGCAAAAGGTAATAACCTTGCAGATGAGGCGGCCAAACGAGCAGCAATAGGTGCAATAATGGCACCTATACTAACCATACAAGATTGTGAATCCCTCACCTCCTTGCCCTCGCTTAAAGCCGCTCAGGATAGAGTGGAGGAGGCTGAAAAACGTTTATGGATAAAAAGGGGAGCTATAAAGAACATGAGACCAGGGCCACTGCACGGAGTTTGGCTAGATGCCCATGGCCGTTTTGTACTACCAACCTTATTATTGAGACATGCCATAATTTGGGCGCATGGTAGTGACCATTGCGCAAGGGGGGAGATACTAAGGAAACTACAAGCAGTATGGTGGTCACCATTTATGGCAGCTACAGTGGATAGGGTATTAAATGAATGTGACATCTGTGCACAACACAACATCAGGAAAGTTTTTTCAGCTCCATTGGCACACATACCACCCCCAGACGGTCCCTTTAGACACATCATGTTAGACTACATAGACATGGGACCACAGTCAAGAGTTAGGGGAATGAGATATGTTTTGGTGGTCATATGTAGATTCAGTAGATGGGTGGAGGCAAAAGCTACTGCAAAATCAGACCACAGAACAGTTGCAAAATTTTTGTGTCAAGAGGTATTCCCAAGATTTGGAATGCCAGATACCATATCATCAGACAATGGTAGCCATTTTGTGTCTAACGTCATACAAGAGACACTGAAACAACTAGGGATCAAACAAAAATTTGGCTGCGTTTACCATCCCCAATCACAGGGAGCTGTAGAAAGGGCAAATGGTATTTTGAAAACCAAAATAGCCAAAATAGTAGCAGACAGTGGAAATAAGCTTAACTGGGTGGATGCTTTACCGCTTGCACTAATGTCTATGCGTTCACAAGCCAGCAGAGTCACGCATCTAACACCGCATGAAATGCTTACGGGCCGGCCCATGCCGCTACCATACTTAAGAGGTCCCCATGAGGGACCGTCCCTGGAACAATTACAAGGTGAAATGTTTGAATATTTACGAAGTCTAACTCGTATCCACAGGGCTGTGTTCCAGCAGGTGAAGGGTGCCACTGAGAACAGAGGGGTCGACATTCCAAGAGACCTCCAAAGAATACGTCCGGGAGAGCTGGTATACGTCAAGGTGTTCAAAAGAAAGTGGGACCAGCCACGAAGGGAAGGTCCATACAAGGTGATACTTGCCACACCAACTGCCTTGAAAGTCGAAGGTAAGGACGTTTGGTTCCACCTTAACCACTGCTGCAGAGCTAACACCCCAGGGAGACCCACACCCTGGCCTAGAACCAGAGCCCGACAGAGAGCAGCTCCCCCAGATCCACAAGGGGACGGCGAGGCCGCCCCAAGGGCAGAAAGAGATCAACCAGAAGGGGATGGCGACGCCTCCCCACAGGAACAGGGGACGAGAAGGTCTGCACGCGTTGCACAGAGACGCAGGGCAGAGAGAGCCCAGGGCGACAGCAGCGGTTCAACCCAGAGTGAGAGCAGCGGGTCACTACTGGAGAGGGTATCAACAGTGGCAGAGAGCTCATCAGAGGGGAGCTCCTCAGCCGCCAGGACTGGCAGCCAATCTCAACCTCATGAGTCATCATCTGCTAGAGATAGGGAAGATCATGAGAGGACAAGTGCAGAGAGAGAGGTGGCTGCAGAGGCAGAAGGACAGGAGGGAGAGGGAACAGAGGCAGAGGGAGAAGAAGGAGAAGAAAGCCTTAGCTCAGAATCAGGCGAGGGTAGAGCAACAGGAAGGCCAGACTCAGGCTCAGGCACAGGCCCAGACTCAGACTCAGGCTCAGACTCAGACTCGAGAGACACAGACACAAGAAGACCAGACCCAGAAGAAGGAACAGCCCCCCGGCAAACGGGAGGGTCAGAATAGCAGGAAAGGAGGAGCTAATGTGGGAGTAATAGCTGCAGTACTACTAACCCTATTACTCATCCTGAAAGTAAGGCAGAGTGCAGGAGCAGAACAGGGCAATCAACATCAGACGCAGATAAGTGAATGCTTAATGGCATTAGGAACTATGGCTGCAAAACAGGGACAAATACCACATAGGGAAATGATACAACTAACCTACTACAAATCACATGCTTATGACGACATCTTGGTGGAGGGTCCAGGAAACATTAGGTTGCATGGTCAATCTATAAGTCCACACTGTAATGCAGAGGGAACGATGACAGCAAGAGTTTGGTGTAACATGAGAGGTTGTACCAACACGGGAACAGGGCTTACCTTATCTGTAAAAGTGGCCCGCCAATGGCTCCAATTGAACCCAAGGTCCCAGAGAAAACCAAGAGATGTGTTGATGCAGAGGGTGGGGTTAATTAGAACAACCACTTGGACGTCTAATATGTTCTATCAATGGTTAGAATACTCCGCTAAACAGGTAACTAACATTACTTGCATAGCATGCCATAGAAGGAGGGGTTTACCCTGGGTTAGGCCTCTCCCAAACATAGATAACTGCTGGGAGCATAAAACATGTTTTGCGGCATGTGTCATGTGGATGGCGTCAGGACGAGAGAGGTGGACCAACACAACCACAATTTGTCCAGGAAATTTTAAAAATGCCTCTGATCAGTTCCAGCAAGAGTTTCACGTGCCCCCAGTAGTACATTTGGCACCAGACCTCGTATTCCCCTTTTGTGTGGCACGGGGAGATAATATAGAACATTGGTTGGAAAATGTCACATCTACTAACTCTTCCCAGGAGGCAGAGAGACTGATCCAATGTAGGTATGAAGAGATCGTAGGGAATGTATCTTCATCAGCGGGTGGGGTGCAGCTCACGGGGGTACAGAAAGTATGCAATACAACCCAAGAGGCTAAAATCCAGTGCCACCAGGTGGTCAATGGCGGGAACAATTCAATGGTTATGGGACGTAATTATAATGATACCACCTGGATTTTGACATTTAACTTGACCAATGGAACAGCACCACTGGCAGATATATTTTGGGTGTGTGAGAGCGATCTTCAGGTGAAAGCTGTGCTGCCAGCGAATTGGACAGGAATCTGCACTCCAGTAATGTTAACAGGACAAATCACGATCATGAGTTTAAATAATAGCCAAAATAACAATACTCACTCACGATCTCGTAGATCGACTGATACTCAAACGCTCTCCTGGGAGGAGGATGCTAGTGTGTACATTACATGGGATCAGGTGCCACAAGGGGTTCCCGGGGACCAACAGGCTATATCAGATGAATGGATAGAGACAGGTAGAGTGCTGGGCTCCTGGCCAATCTGGGGAGCCATAGCCAATGCTCAGTACACCGCTCGTAACAGCCGTTGGATAAATTATTTATGGTATAACCAACAAAGATTTGTGAATTGGACTATAGAAGCCTTACAAGGTGTGAGTGAGCAGTTACATGCCACATCCTTAATGACTATGCAAAACAGGTTCATCATAGAGACTATGCTTGCTCAAGACCAAGGGGTCTGTGATGTAGTTGGAGAACATTGTTGTACCGTTATCCCCATGCACACAGGGAAGGATGGCAATTTAACCAAAGCCTTAAAAAACATACGCACCTTACGAGACCAACATGTACAACACTCAAATTGGAACACTAAAGTCTCCTCAATTTGGGACTGGTTATCAACACTATCCCCTGGAAAGACTTTACACATGATGGGAATGTTGTTGGGACTTGTTGTTTTGGCCCTCCTCATAATAGCCTGTTGTATTCTTCCCCTAGTGCAACTCCTAATCAAAAGAATGATGGCAAGCGCTGCGGGACAATTTATTATAATAGATCAAGGTCCCCATCCCAAGACAGACACAGAATTACATGAGGACATGGGTGGCTCTGAAAGAAAAGCTCCCAAGGATCTAAACCAAACCACAGGGCTGAATGAGGGAAATCAATATGAAATAATGATGCCAAACAAAACACTGAACCAAAATGATCAAAAATGTGGGTCAGCTGAGGAAGAGTATGAGGAGATAGTGTAAGAGCACCTAAAATCTTGCTGTCACCAAACCCTACTAACATTTAACCACTAAACACAGTAATTTTGCTTGCATGGCTTATGTACAATATTAAATACTGAAGGGACAGACACAGCACTAACAGAAAAGGGAAAGCACACTAAAGATGTCCTTTACAAACCTCTAAGATAGATACAGACCATGGCCGAGCCTTGGAGAACCCCACATCCATACCAACAGAACCCAGAGGACCAGCCAGTGTTCCAGTATCAACAACAGGTGCCAGGCGTGATGGGACCTCCTCGTCCACCTCCACCACCTTACCCCGTAGGCAGTCGCCAGGTGCCCACTTGCAACCCCGGTGAAGGCGTCCAGACGGGCGGACGACGCAGCTCCAACCCCTACACGATGACGCCAGCACAGGTCTACACAGCAGTTCTGGGCGACCCTCCGCCCAGCCACATCCTTCGTCAACTGTTGTCACCACCAAGAGCCCCCAGTCATATTGACAATCCCCAAGAAGTTTCTGATCCAGGAGCAGGCACCTCCACGTGGGGAGGCCAGGCCCCAATTGATTCCATCCCAGAAAACCCAAACCCACAATATCCCCCGTTAGAGTACATGCAGAGAGTCGCGGGGGCTCAAGGGCCTACCACCTCACAAGCAGGCACTGGAGAGGTTCAAACACCCACCTCCCCACAAATGCCATGTCAGAGTGGGTGTCCTCCCTCCCAATACCGTGTGTGTGATGACACCTCATCAACAACGGACGATGATACCGAGTCATTAAGTTACTCACCCACTACTCCTGAGCCCCCTCCAGAGCCAGTCAAACGACAGAGGAACGCACGGGGTAGACCAATAGGCCCCACGCCGGTACAACCTTTACAAACCTACACACGCCAGAGATTGGAAGACGAATATGGGATAGTCCCAGAATTCATTGAAGCCAACCTATGGCTATTGCCTGATGGAAAGGCCAAACACAAGCGACATCGTGAGATAGAAGCTGTGCTGCGTACCCAACTTCACTCTGTTGCCCAAGGACCTTACCGCATGTTGGTGTGCAGTCTCCCCCACGTACTGCGTACGAAACTTTGCAGAATTCGCCGTGACACCTATGCAATCAGGAAGGGTGAGAATCATACGTTGAGCCGACAGCACCAGCAGCGCACCACCCAAGAGCTGCTGCAATTGCGTGCTCAGCTTAAGGAAGTGACTGAGTTCAAAGATACCCTCCTGACAGAGGTCTCCATGTTGAGAGAGAAGGTGGCGGTTCAGCGCTTCCTAGGTCACAATGACTGACAGTGAAATAATGAATTAGCAATGGAGAGCTATGTATGATAATGCCATGATGATCAGACAAAAAGAAGTAATAATGAATGATGATAAATCCCTAAAAGTATTGATGATTATCGATGGAGTGTGGTTCATGTGCAGGGCCTACTGATGTTGCTCAGTCCGTGGGCATTGTGCATGGATCATACATCATTGACATGTGATTCGTGTGCAAGTTGATAAGCTGTGTTTTATGCCTGATCTTTTATAAGAAGACACATGAAGAATGTTATTTACTAATGACGATACGTGTGACAAAATGATAATTAATGAAATCTGATTTGTGTGCTAGACTTATTGATAATCACTGGAAAATGATTCATGTGTGGTAACAGTTAATCTTAATCAATAGTTATGGGACTATAAAGTCCCAAAGGGGGGAATATATATTTTCCTCTCCTTCTGTGATTAAAATGTTATATGGGACTATGGAGCCCCAAAGGGGGGAATGTAGTGTAAAA
>NC_065526.1:38506769-38534425 GCF_006386435.1 Epinephelus moara
GGTGAAATGGGTCCCCGCTGAAACACTTTCCCGCTGCGCACGTTCCGGACGTTGTTTGGGCTATTCACCGGTATTGCGGTATATGAAAAATTCATATCATAACGAAAATAAATACCGGTTTTCGGTACAAACCGGTATACCGCCCACCCCTATGTGATCGTCTTGATTTCAGCCTACAAGAGCTGCTGTGGTCCTGCTAGATGCTCCCTGCTGCTGCTGTTATCATTAGTCACACTTCTACTGTTATTATACACATATGATTATTGTCACATACCCTATATTTCCTAATAGCCGCCGGGAGTTTGACCCCATTTTGCGTATTAAACGCCAGTACAATTAAACGCCAGGGCGATTATTTCCTCATTCATTGCCTCAAGGAAGGACAGCCCTGCCTGCAGGGCTGAGGGACTGTTTGGGCTTTTACGCACAGGTCGGTGGTGAAGTGGCGCACATGACTCGTGCTACGGATGGACTGACAGACAACCACGTATCTAAAACAGGTAATACATCTGGCTACATCTTTCCCACATCAAATATCCGTGATCACCTACACCCGCGTGAGTAAAAGCGCACACAATTCCGTGTCCTCTCACCGCGGATGCTGTGATTTGATGGCCTGGTACTCATTGTAGCCCACTCTTGTAAGACCCAATAATAATAATAATAATAATAAGTTACTGTGGACCTATATGCCATGCCTTTTAATAAAATTACCAGAGGAGTTCGCTGAAAAACAGGTAATGTCAGTCTGAATTACTCGCGTGCGTCCCCGGTGAAAATCGCTGACATACATGGGAAATACGGCTTCTACAGGCTCGCCATAGCTTACTGTCAGGACTCAGGGACCAGAATTCGGGATGGCGGACCGTCAGAATGGCGATATTTCAGTGTGGCGGCCTGTAACTGTTGGTTAAATGGCCCATTCGGTTGGTATTCAGATAACTGGGGCTTTACTGGTATAATGCAATAGCACCACCCAGCGGTGAAACCCGTGTACACGTGTACATGACAAAAATGACCCACTCTAAATGTTTAGAGATTTTTGTACAAGAACTCACCCCTACCTTACAATATTTTTGCACTAAAAACATACTGGACAGGAACTGTAACCAAATAACGGCCTGGTGCAGGTCGTTGCAAAAAACCCCAAAACAAAATAAAAGCCTTGAGCAAATAGCCCCTGGTTCTTTTAAATACCTGGGGTCAAAATCGATTTTGTGAAATAAACGCCCGGGCTACTATTTGGAATTCAGGACTTTACTTTTCAGCGAACTCCTCTGATAATTTTAGGCATGGCATATAGGTCCACAGTAGCTTATCATTATTATTATTATTATTGTTGTTATTGGGTCTTACAAGAGTGGGCTAAATAGATAGATAGCGAAATAATAAGTCGTTATCACGATATAACAGTGCACAAAAAAAAAAAATACATGGCGGTTCTCGTAATCTGTACTGGACAGCTATGTTGTCAATGTAACAATACGTCGGTTATGCCCAGGTATTGAATCAAATGTGTTTTAAGACATTTTTGCTTAGTTCACCTTATTGTCTATTTGTCTCATTGTGTTTCATGGACACGGCGATGTGAATAGCGCTGTTTCAGCTCATTTCTGCTCATTTCTGCTCACTTTTGAGGACTTCCGGGTCTGTTTTCCTCTGCTGAATGAAACCATGGCGACACGAAATGTGGGTACCTTATTGGTGTAGCGCGATCACGTGACGGCCGTTCCACCACTCGCGTACCAAATCTCATTACGCTCAGGCGGAACTGATCATTATGCTCAGACAAACAAGTGCCGAATTACGACCCCGATCACAGGACTCTTGCGGGGTTATGAGCTACGAATTCCCGCTGATTAGCTGAACATGTATCGATCGTCCCCAGATGTCGGAGCGGAAATCAGTTTCTGTGAGACTTTTTCTGATTCACCTTACGGCCTATAGTTAGGGTCCATCTATTAGATTTTCCGCCATTTTTAATTGCTTTAAAAACAGTCAAATGAATAGAACTTGATGAATTTTGAGTTTATCACAACGAAACATGGTATACAGCATCATTGGATGAATATAGCCTAGGCCTTCCCATTATAAAATCGTTCAAAAAAACATGGCTGCTATTAATGAAAAAAACCTCGCCAAGGGCGGGGCTTAGCAAGAAATAGGGCACAACTTGAGTTTCCTTTGAGCAATCCTTATTAAACTCAATGAACACACCAAGTTTTGTTAAAGTCCCAACATTTGCCCTCACGGAATTTGAGTGTGCTGTTATTCAAATGCTGCATACATTCTAATGGTGGAACACTTTGTGATTGGGCTTACTCCTTCTTTAGACAGAAATAAACTAGCTGAAGTGACTCTGCTCAGCCTCATGGAGCTGAAAACCCACTTGCTGAGGCCAACAGAAGCTGCTTCCTGCTGAGAGGGCTTCAACCCTTGGACTGCCGCTTGCAGCTATATTTCATTAATGCTTTAAAGAATTAATAGGAATTATTTACACAAAAAAACTCTTGGTGCAGCAGTAACTGTCTCTCTATTGGCACAGCAGTTACAGGTGCCAAACTTTTAAGAGCAGAAGTTCACAGTTTGATTGCTGAGTTTTTGAGATACATCTGGGCTCACATTACAGCAGGTCTGTAATTTAAACCTGCCTAATATTCGCAAAAATATAGAGGGTGACACCTCTGTCTTCTGAAAGGAACCATAATCAGTTCACTGGGGGATAGGGGGAACTCTAGTGTACTGTAGCCTACAGGACTGATGGACAGTTAAGTGTAAAGAAAGGCTCATGAACAAACATGCCACACATCATATCAAACTGAAGAGGTGAGACACAACTAGATGAGTGACAGAATACCTGAAAGGGAAACATCTAATCATGTTGTGTGTGACTGTATGTTTGGGGTTCTTCAACATTAAAAATATTCAAGAAAGAGGACTATGACCTCTAACATGTTTTAGTAGTCTGATATGTGACCAGAGGGGTATTCCAGGTAGGAGGTTCAACAAACTCTGAGTCTATCCCTGAACTCTGAGTTGACTTACTCTGTGATGGGAAACTCTGAGTATCCGGTTCCAGAACAGCTGATTTGAGTTAGTTCAGTCAACTCTGAGTATGTTCACTCTGAGTTAAACCGACAATAAAAAGCCATCATCAATGGAGCTCCGACTCTACGATTCACCATGGCAACAGGTAAATAAAAGACAGGCCTCCATTTTAATCCAGTGGATGCAGAGATATTAATGCATGTGTAGCAGACGGTGCATGTTTATCTTTAAAAGAAGAGCCTGAGTCGGAGCGAGGAAAGTATCAATAAGTTAACCATAAAGTTAATAAAAAAGTTTTATTCAGTGTTGTCCGTTTATTCATCATTTATCAGACTTACATTTCCTTAATGAAGATAAAGTGGTGGAATCTGACTGTGTATCAGGCTGTAGATACATTACATTATATTAATAATATATAATAATATATTTGTTCAGATTTAATCTGATGGGGAAAAACACAGGAGGCAGCAACTGAAAAATAGGAAGATTTAAAACATATAGGCTAGGCTATAGATCAAAGACATAAAGACATGACTGTAAACTCACAGTCTGACCCAGTAATAATATGTTTGGTGATTTGCACTTGAAAAGACGTTGAGGTTAAAATACAGTAGATTTTAAAATGTTGCACATCTATTTGTATCTTGACTCAACAGCATTCAGTGACTTTATTTCAGCTACAAATGTAGTAAATTTAAAGACACTGAAATGCTGCACCATTGCTCACTCAGAAATATTAACATATAATCCCCAATATTAGGCTATAGGAATTATGTTCCATCAGTGCGACCAATGACATCAGTGATAGAGATCATTAGTCATTGATACTACGTGTCTAAAGCTTCATACCGATTTTTAAAATTTAAATAATTAGACCTACACATTATGTGCAATAAACATTTGGGAGCTGCTCTAACAGACTGACAGTCTGATCCTTGTGCACAGTGTTATAAAAAATAATAAATATAAAAAGGACAGAGGTTTGATTCTGAGCTGAGGGTGAATTCTCGCTGTGTAATATTTGAATGTAAAGACAAAAACTGATGTCCAAAGAAATGATTGATGTGCATAAATTCAGTAACTTAAGACAGTCCTGAGTAACAAACTAATATCCAGCAGGATTTAGACTGTGACAGACGGTAAATCTCCGCTAATGAATGCGCTTCGATACAAGCTTTGACACGGACTGAATGAATGAGGAAATGAAACAGCGTGTAAGAGGGAGGAGACAGAGAAAAACTCAGGGTTTATTGAAGAAAACCTGTCAGCGAGCAGGTTATGTTCACAGAGTCTGTTACCATGGTGACTGACTCAGAGTTTCAGCTACCTCTCTTTCTGGAACGGATAACTCAGAGTTTCCCTCATTTCAGGGTTAACTTACTCTGTTTTCACATAACCCGCTTTCTGGAATACCCCCCAGTGCTACGGTCTGTGTTTGGTACAGTCACTGCAGAGCTTGCTAAAAGGTGGGGATTGGCTAAAAGGTGTCAGGTAGGGTATGGTGACAACAACACTGACTTGATAGTGACACAAATGAAATCTATCACTGTGAAACTGAAGGTAAAACAGACAGAAAACACGCTTTATTGAAAACAACAACAAAAACAATATCTCAGTCAATTAAAGATAAACTCAAATGGATCTGTCACGGTAACAGTATGTACACTTCATAATAATGAGCAAAAATATGGAAATGTCTCATCATATTAAATATTTTTTTTTCTGTAGCTAACGTTACATGTGTGACAACGTTCTCTCTAAACTAAAGAGCGCTGTAGCTGTAACGTTAGCTAGCTCGGTATGTAAACATACAGGGCTAGCTGTAACGTTAGCTAGCTCGGTATGTAAACATACAGGAAGTAATACTGGTGATCCCAAGTTGAAGTGTCGAAAGATAACGCAATATCACAGCAGTTGTATAGAAAGGCCAGACTTACATCGTGGTGGTCCTCCACTATCCACACCGGCAGCTCCTTGTAGGACCTCTTCAGCGGCACACAGCTCATATTGAAAGCGTGACGTTACGTCTATTCCGTCCGTGACAGTAACGGTATTATTATTACACTGGACTTTAAATAATTAACGTCCCGTTCACATCGTTCCCTCTGCAGCACATATTTCATCCCATTTCGTGACAAAGTGTTTAACAGCAGATCCAGCTGAAGCCATTCACCCACCGGAAGTAACGCCAATTAAGCGTTGGTGGGGTTTTTTTTTTTATGTCCGGGTAGAAACAAGAGGCAGGAGAAAAACAATAGTTCTTAGTGTTAGACGAAATTCGTAAATATATTAGAATGAAAAGTGGGGACATAAAAAAAAGGTTTATTAAACGTGGCAGATTGTAAAGCATTACTAAAAAGAATCTGTTTAGTTCAGAGACTTGTGGCGAATAAAGCCACTCCATAAAAGGCATGTCAAAAAATTTCATAAGCACTGGGATGGGGCTTGTGTTTTATATATATATATATATATATATATATATATATATATATATATATATATATATATATATTGGCTTAGGGAAGGGGCATTCGAATCTAAATGGTTGGATTTTGTTTGTTATACTACAGATTTTAAAAGAAAACATGCCTTACAATCCTGCCCTTGGAAGGCATTTTTTCTTCAAAAATTGCCAAAATTACAACAGATATTACATTCAGGACACATCTCATGTCTCATTTATGAAATGTTAGAAAATCTCTGAGTGGATTTGCGAAAAAAAACAACAACAAAAAAAACCCTTTAACGGGGAAAAAAAAAGGTAAGTTTAAGTATAAGTAAGTATACTATACATGATAGTATATGTATGTGACAATAATAATCATATGTGTATAATAACAGTAGAAGGATGACTAATAATAACAGCAGTAGTAGGAGGCATCAGGCAGGACCAGGGCAGCGGCACAACCACGACACACCATCCAGGCATAGCTGCGATACGAGACAGTGGAGTGCAAAGGCTCCGGAGAAGACGCCAAGTTAGTGACATGCAGTAAAGCCGAGCTGGCAATATGCAGTAATAGGACGTGAATGTTAGCAAGTGAAGAAGAACCAACTTCTAAGAAGGATAGAAGGTGCTAGGTGTATTATAGGGGGTCCCCGGGCAGACTAGGCCTATGTCAGCCTAACTATGGGCTGGACCAAGACAAGCCTGAGCCAGCCCTAACTATAAGCTTTATCAAAAAGGAAAGTCTTAAGTCTAGTCTTAAATATGGAGATGATGTCTGCCTCTCGGACCGCAACAAGAAGATGGTTCCACAGAAGAGGAGCCAAATAGTTTAAGGCTCTGGCTCCCGTTCTACTTTCGGAGACTTTAGGAAACAAGTATTCTCAGAGTGCAGTGTTCTGGTGGGATAATATGGCACTATGAGCTCTCTAAGATATGACAGAGCCTGACCATTTAGAGCTTTGTAAGTTAGGAGAAGGATTTTGAATTCAGTCCTGGATTTTACAGGGAGCCAGTGCAGAGAAGCTAAAACAGGAGAAATATGATCTTGTTTCTTAGCTCCTGTCAGTACACGTGCTGCCGCATTCTGTATCAGCTGGAGAATTTTTAAAGACTTATTAGAGCAACCTGATAATAAGGAATTGCAGTAATCCAGCCTAGAGATAACAAAAGCATGGACCAATTTTCTACATCTTTTTGGGACAGGATAGGCCTAATTTTCACAGTATTACGCAGATGAAAGAATGCAGTCAGTGAAGTTTGTTTTATATGGGAGTTAAAAGACAAATCTTGATCAAATATCCGAGGTTTCTTACAGTAGTGCTAGAGGCCAGAGCAATGCCATCCAGAGAAACTATATAATCAGATAAAGAGTTTCTGAGGTGTTTGGGACCAAAAACAATAACTTCAGTTTTGTCTGAATTTAACATAAGGCCATTGGAGCTCATCCAGGTTTTTATGTCTTTAAGGGATGTTTGAGGTTTAGTTAATTGATCCGTTTTTTCTGGGTTTATCGATAGATATAATTGTGTATCATCTGCATAACAATGGAAATTTAAAGAGTGATTTCTACTGATGTTACATAAGGGAAGCTTATATAAACTGAATAGAATTGGTCCGAGCACAGAACCTTGTGGAACTCCAAAACAAACTTTAATGGTAAATGGACCTGCAGTTGTATAGCGCCTTTCTAGTCATCTAGTGACCACTCAAAGCGCTTTTTACACTACGAGTCACGTTCACCCATTCACACGCACATTCATTCACTGGTGGCTACCGTACAAGGTGCCACCTGCTACTCAGTTTTAACACACTCACACACCGATGGAACAGTCATCGGGAGCAATTTGGGGTTCAGTATCTTGCTCAAGGATACTTCGACATGCAGCCTGCAGGAGCCTGGGATCGAACCGCTGATCTTTCAATTGGTGGATGACCCGCTCTACCTCTGAGCCACAAAGTATGTAGAGATGATTCATCATGAACATGAACGAACTGAAATTGATCAGATGAAATAAGATTTAAACCAGCTTAGTGCAGAACCTTTTAGGCCAATTAAATGTTCCAGTCTCTGTAGCAGAATTTGATGGTCAATTGTGTCAAATGTGGCACTAAGATCAAGTACAGAGACGAGTCCTTTGTCTGAGGCAGTCAGAAGATCATTTGTAACTTTTACTAGTGCTGTCTCTGTGCTGTGATGCACTCTAAATCCTGACTCAAATTCCTCAAATAAATTATTATCGCGGAAAAAAATCACACAGCTGGTTTGCAGCTACTTTCTCAAGGATCTTTGAAAGAAAGGGAAAATTAGATATGGTTCTATAGTTCGCTAACACCTCTGGATCCAGGGTGGGCTTTTTTAGAAGAGGTGTAATTACAGCTACCTTAAAAGACTGTGGTACATAGCATGTTAATAAAGATACATTGATCAAGTCTAATATTGAAGTGTGAACTAAAGGTAAGACTTCCTTAACCTCACTGACTTCGCGAGGACGCTGATGTCCTCTCTCCCCTCCTCCTCTGTTAAATGGTATCTCCAAGGCACACTAGCCATCAAACCATGTGATATTTGGTATTGCCGGATTCAGGAAGCTCTCGACTCATTGCAATGAGCTGTGACAAGTCATGTCATGCCGTTTATCGACGGGAAAAGTTACAGGATTACACGACGTTATGAGCAGCTGTTGGCAGGGACTTTGCTGTTTTATGAAAGGTAGGAGTCTCACTCCTACCACTATTTTTGGCTGAGATATGCCGTCTAGAAAGTGGAATCATAACTTTTACGTTTCATGTGGCTTTATTCTGGTGATGTTTTATGGTGTTTCTGTGTCAAAAACATCGGCTATCACAATCATGCCTGATTACAATACGGTACAATGTTAGAAGCTGGCTGAGTGTTGTTTGATCACTGTCAGTACTGTTTTGAAGCTGAGAGACCGACTTATCTTTTGATGCTCCGCCTGGATCTTTTCATGGAAAAAACACTGTAGAATGGTCATACTTGGTGCTTTCTTCTTCAAATTTCAGTGAGCCAAGTGTTCATTGACCCTTCTGTTATCCTCGGGTCCATTTAACCCAGGTTCTACAGTCGCTTTATCATAAAAATGGTGTTTTTTCATCTACATGCACCAAAATTACATGGATGGTACTCTATCATGCCCTTTGCAAATAAAATTTATTATCACAACTTTTGATTGAATCGTGGGTGTTCTACTCAAGTGAGCAACCCCTTGTGCCTTTCCCGGGTCAATTTGACCCGGCTGTAAAATGGGTCACACCATTGTGCTTTCCAGCAAATGGACACACACACACACACACACACACTCGTTTATCTGGCCCAGTGAGGACAGTGGACATAAAGGTGCCTGCTGGGGACCACCCTTTCTAAATGAGATACAGACATGGTTCCAAGTCCAAAAAATCTTTTTCAATTTTAGACTTTAGTGTATCGCTTGAAATATCAAGATTTTTCATTTCTAATTTTTCCACTTATTGCATATGACATTTACCAACACGATGGGGATGGTAGGATAATGATTCATGATTCATGGAGAACGGTATTTTGATCCCAAGTATGCTCAGTGTGTATATTATGGAAGTGACAACAAAGTCTGATTCTGATTCTTTAAATAGTTGTGGGGCTGTGTGGAAAATATATTTAAAGTATTGAAATTGTTTGTGGAGGAGACTCCTCCTTCACTAGGAAGCCGAAAAAATATTATTTTGGTGCACATGGAGGCAAAAAAGTTATGTTGGAGCCAAAAAATGTTATTTTCGTGCACGTGGAGCCAAAAAAAAAATTATTATTTTGGTGCACATGGAGCCAAAAAAAAAATATTATTTTGGTGCACATGGAGGCAAAAACATATTATTTTCGTGCACATGGAGGCAAAAACATATTATTTTCGTGCACATGGAGGCAAAATAATGTTATTTTGGTGCATGTGGAGGCAAAATAATGTTATTTTGGTGCATGTGGAGGCAAAATAATGTTATTTTGGTGCAGATGGAGGCAATTTTTTTATTTTGATGCACATGGCGGCAGAAAATGTTATTTTGGTGCACATGGAGGCAAAAAAATGTTATTTTGGTGCACGTGGAGACAAAAAAGTTATTTTGGTGCATGTGGAGGCAAAGAAATGTTATTTTCGTGCATGTGGAGCCAAAAAATGTTATTTTGGTGCACGTGGAGCCGAAAAAATATTATTTTGGTGCACATGGAGGCAAAAAAATATATTTTGGTGCACGTGGAGGCAAAAAAAATGTTATTTTGGTGCGGGAACTGCCCATTGGTTCGACATCCCATTGGTTCGACATCCCATTGTTCCGACCATATTAAACTCATTGTTCTGAAGTCCGTTCCGAAATCATCATGGTGCCCTGTGGTTAAGGTCTGGTTAGGTTTAGGCACAAAAACCACTTGGTTAGGGTCAGGAAAAGATCATGGTGTGGGTTAAAATGAAAAAGAAAGTGACAAACACATAAGCCGTGAGCCTGCTCCACCTCAAGCCAGTTGCGGCGCACCATACGCCCGCCGTGAGCCGTTCAGCACCGCGGACAGTCGGACTAATGGGATGTCGAACCAATGGGCTGTCGAACCAATGACATGGACCCTTTTGGTGCACAAGGAGGCAAAAAAATGTTATTTTGGTGCATGTGGAGGAATTTTTATTTTATTTTGATGCACATGGAGGCAACTTTTTTTATTTTGGTGCACCTGGAGGCAAAGAAATATTATTTTGGTGCACATGGAGGCAAAAAAGTTATGTTGGAGCCAAAAAATGTTATTTTCGTGCACGTGGAGCCAAAAAAAATATTATTTTGGTGCACATGGAGGCAAAAAATGTTATTTTGGTGCACATGGAGGCAAAAACATATTATTTTCGTGCACATGGAGGCAAAATAATGTTATTTTGGTGCATGTGGAGGCAAATTTTTTTATTTTGGTGCAGATGGAGGCAAAAAATGTTATTTTGGTGCACATGGAGGCAAAATAATGTTATTTTGGTGCAGATGGAGGCAATTTTTTTTATTTTGATGCACATGGAGGCAAAAAATGTTATTTTGGTGCATGTGGAGGCAATTTTTTTTTATTTTGGTGCACATGGAGGCAGAAAATGTTATTTTGGTGCACATGGAGGCAATTTTTTTTATTTTGGTGCACGTGGAGGCAAAAAAAAAAGTTATTTTGGTGCACATGGAGGCAAAAAAATGTTATTTTGGTGCATGTGGAGGAATTTTTTATTTATTTTGATGCACATGGAGGCAAAAAGTTATGTTGGTGCAGATGGAGGCAAAAAAAAAAGATATTTCAGTGCATGTGGAGGCAAAAAAATATTATTTTGGTCTTTTTGATCTACCTGTAGGCAAACAGATTCAGAATTTAAAAAAAAACAAAAAAAAAACAACAACATCTCCTTTGGAAGGAGCACTGCTCAGAGAACAGCTGACCTGTTACATGCACCATAAGAAAGCAAGTACTGTGCACATTATAGAAAGAACTCAGTGAAACAGGTTATTGTTAAAATACCTCTGGTTAGCTGTGATGAAGCACTAGACTCCTGGTCCTCCTCTGTAGGTGTCCTCTTAATAGGTCTGGTTTTTTTCACTTGTCTTGGACCTTCATAGAAGAACACAAAGATGCTCTTGCATGCCGCTTTTCCACTAAGTGGTACCAGCTCAGCTCGACTACCCTTTTTTGTTTTAAAAGTACCTGGAATCTGGTACTTCCTAATACTTTTCTAGTACCGCCTTAGCTGAGGTTCCAAAACGGGTAAAGAAGTACAAGAAGGTGACGTGAAAACACTGCTGACCGCTGATTGGTCAGGGAGAATCGTCACTGTATCATTGCGGCACGCACAGATTATCCTGCACGGCTCCAACCGACGCCCGCCATTTTAAAAAAGTATCGGGCAATTTTCTCCTTGCTGTGACAAACAACCTCATACCAAGGATCAAAAACACCATCTCGTCGATATCCTCCATTGTTTCTGTGCATGTGTTTAAGATGACATCGCAGAAGTTTTGTACGGACGTCCAAGTTCCTTTCGGACGTCGTAGACGTTTTGCTTTGCGTCGCTATGATGACCAGTTAGTTAGAGGTAAGTCAGTGGGCTTTCAGCAGATTCTGGGTGAAACACACGGAGGAAAATGAAACTGAAATAGTAATTCATCTGTTGAGTGTTTGATGGTTATTTATTTGTGCTTTAGAACCACTATGACACAAATGAAAATTACAATTCTTGTGTCTCTTCACTGCTGTTTATTTAAGTGTTTGCATTCCTCGTCTGACTGCTACACTGTAAAAGTACATTTTGTCTTATTTCTAGTAAAAAAAAAAAAAAAGTGACCTGTTTCTAGACAAATGTATCTTTTTTCAAGCAAATTTTCACATTATTCCATGATATTGACTTTTTTGTGTGCAGTGCAGTACATTTAATTTTAATTAATTTTTTAATTTTATATACTTTATTAATCCCCGAGGGGAAATTCAATTTTTTCACTCTGTTTGTCAATTACACACAGGTGTGTATGCACAAACTGGACCTATACACGCACTAAGTGGAGAGATGCCAGAGTGGGCTGCCCATGACAGGCGCTCCGAGTGGTTGGGGGGTTCGGTGCCTTGCTCAGGGGCACCTCGGCAGTGCCCAGGAGGTGAACTGGCATCTCTCCAGCTACCAGTCCACGCTCCATATTTTGGTCCGGACGGGGACTTGAACAGGAGACCCTCCGGTTCCCAACCCAAGTCCCTATGGACTGAGCTACTAAGGCTTATTAGTATGGGAAACATATGTTTGCATTGCCAAAGCAAGTGTGAAAAAAACCAAAAATGTTGGCTACATACAGTTAAAGATATATTACAGTAAAAAAATATGTGAACAGACCTGTGTAACATTGTGTTTACCACCAAACATGTTTTTTACTCTCTCTCTCTCCCTCTACCCATTTGAGAACCTGCTTGAATCTGTGGCATCACTCTTGATGTGTGGCATCTGCTGCACCTACCTCCTCCAGATCTTCTGTGTCCTCTCCCTCCTCCTGATCTTCTGACTTTTCGGGGGTCTGGCCCTGCAACGTGCAAAATACCAGTCAGCCCTGACATAATTAAGCATGTATGCCTGAAAAATATCTAGTGCTCAGCAGGGGTTTCACGATCTCGATTTTATATCGAAATCGATCGAAATCACGTCAGTCTCAAGCATCGAAATCAAACAGGATCAACGATTTAGTGCTGCCCCCAGGTTTTCATCAAGAAGGTGTGCAAAGAGGGGAAAAAAAACACATGACAACACAGCATATTTTAGCGCTGCGAGTTATCTGACCGGCAGCTCACTTTGAAACATTTGGTCAAGCCAGCCCTCACGTTGTTTTGCGGTGCGCGCATATACCACACATTACGGCAAGAGTGAGAAAGGACTGATTTCAAAGTAAAAGCAAGCTTCCAAAACGACCTCAGGGTGTCACCCAGAAAACATCACGTCAATCTGACGTAGCATTTCAGAATAAAAGCCCTCTGAACTGTCATATTTCACTGTGCTCCATCTACAGTAAGATTAATATATTTTTTAAAAAAAAACTACCTCTTATTACTAAACCGTTCCACTTCAGACTGATAGTACTCAACGTCAGGATGACACCCAGAAAAAATCAGGTCAATCTGATGTAGCATTTCAGAATAAAAGCCCTCTGAACTGTCATAATTTACTGTGCACCATGTACATTAAGATTAACATTAAAAAAACTACCCCTTATTACTCAACCGTTCCACTTCAGACTGATAGTACTCGACCTCAGGATGACACCCAGAAAAAATCAGGTCAATCTGATATAGGATTTCAGAATAAAAGCCCTCTGAACTTCATATTTTACTGTGCATCATGTACATAGGATTCTTCTTTTTTTTAATTTTTTAACTACCTGTTATTACTCAACCGTTGCACTTCAGACTGATAGTACTCGACCTCAGGGTGTCACCCAGAAAATATCAGGTCAGTCTGATGTAGCATTTCAGAATAAAAGCCCTCTGAATGGTCATATTTCACTGTACTCCTTGTACATTAAGATTAACATTAAAAAAAAATTACCCGTTATTACTTAACAGTTCCACTTCAGACTGATAGTACATGACCTCAGGGTGTCACCCAGAAAATATCAGGTCAATCTGATGTAGCATTTCAGAATAAAAGCCCCTGAACTGTCATAATTTACTGTGCACCATGTACATAGGATAACATAAAAAAAACTACCCCTTATTACTCAACTGTTCCACTTCAGACTGATAGTACACAACCTGAGGGTGTCACCCAGAAAATATCAGGTCAATCTGATGTAGCATTTCAGAATAAAAGCCCTCTGAACTGTCATATTTTACTGTGCACCATGTACATTATGATTTAGATAAAATAAAAACTACCTGTTATAGGGGCGTTGGAGGCTTAGTGGTAGAGCAGGCGCCCCATGTACAAGGCTGTTGCCGCAGCAGCCCGGGTTTGACTCCAGCCTGTGGCCCTTTGCTGCACGTCACTCCCTCTCTCTCTCTCTCTCTCTCTCTCTCTCCCCCTTTCATGCTTGTCTATCCTATCAAATAAAGGCTAAAAATGCCCCAAAAACTACCTTTAAAAAAAAACAACAACAACTACCTGTTATTACTCAACTGTTCCACTTCAGACTGATAGTACACGACCTCAGGGTGTCACCCAGAAAAAAATCAGATTAATCTGATGTAGCATTTCAGAATAAAAGCCCCCTGAACTGTCATATTTTACTGTGCATCATGTACATAGGATAAATTTATTTTTTATTTTTTTAAACTACTTGTTATTACTCAGCCGTTGCACTTCAGACTGATTGTACTCGACCTCAGGGTGTCACCCAGAAAATATCAGGTTAATCTGATTTAGCATTTCAGAATAAAAGCCCTCTGAACTGTCATATTTTACTATACTCCTTGTACATTAAGATTAACATAGAAAAAAAAACCTGCCCGTCATTACTCAACCGTTCCACTTCAGACTGATAGTACTTGACCTCAGGGTGTCACCCAGAAAATATCAGGTCAATCTGATGTAGCATTTCAGAATAAAAGCCCTTTGAACTTTCATATTTCACTGTGCTCCATCTACAGTAAGATTAATATATTTAAAAAAAAAAAAACTACCCCTTATTACTAAACTGTTCCACACCAGTCTGATAGTACATGACCTCAGGGTGTAACCCAGAAAATATCAGGTCAATCTGATGTAGCATTTCAGAATAAAAGCCCTCTGAACTGTCATATTTCACTGTGCACCATGTACATAGGATTAACATAAAAAAAAACTACCCCTTATTACTCAACCGTTCCACTTCAGACTGATAGTACACAACCTGAGGGTGTCACCCAGAAAATATCAGGTCAATCTGATGTAGCATTTCAGAATAAAAGCCCTCTGAACTGTCATATTTTACTATACTCCTTGTACATTAAGATTAACATAGAAAAAAACCCTGCCCGTCATTACTCAACCGTTCCACGCCAGACTGATAGTACTCGATCTCAGGGTGTCACCCAGAAAATATCAGGTCAATCTGATGTAGCATTTCAGAATAAAAGCCCTTTGAACTTTCATATTTCACTGTGCTCCATCTACAGTAAGATTAATATATTTAAAAAAAAAACTACCCCTTATTACTAAACCGTTCCACTTCAGACTGATAGTACTCGACGTCAGGATGACACCCAGAAAAAATCAGGTCAATCTGATGTAGCATTTCAGAATAAAAGCCCTCTGAACTGTCATAATTTACTGTGCACCATGTACATTAAGATTAACATTAAAAAAACTACCCCTTATTACTCAACCGTTCCACTACAGACTGATAGTACCCGACCTCAGGATGACACCCAGAAAAAATCAGGTCAATCTGATGTAGCATTTCAGAATAAAAGCCCTCTGAACTGTCATAATTTACTGTGCACCATGTACATTAAGATTAACATTAAAAAAAACTACCCCTTATTACTCAACCGTTCCACTTCAGACTGATAGTACCCGACCTCAGGATGACACCCAGAAAAAATCAGGTCAATCTGATGTAGCATTTCAGAATAAAGGCCCTCTGAACTGTCCTATTTTACTGTGCATCATGTACATAGGATTCTTTTTCTTTTTTTTAAACTACTCGTTATTCTCAAAAAATTTATCAAAAGCTCGAAAATCTAGGCCGCCCTGTGACCGATAGACATTAGCATAGAAATCCGCAAAACATTCATTGATCTTCAGCGGGTCCGTGTGCAAGGTACCTCTCTCAGATTTGATACAATGTATGGCTCTGGAAGCCTGTATTTGTCTCAGCTGGCGGGCTAATAGCCTGTGCGGCTTGTCGCCAAGCTCAAAATATCTCTGTTTGACTTGTACTAACAATTTTGATATGTTTTTTGACATTATAGAATTATATTCATACCGTAGAGCAGTTATTTTATTAAGCACTTCTGTTTTAGGTTCAGTTTTGTATGAAGCTTCTAGCTTAGTCAGTTGATCATCAATTTCAGTTAATCTTTCCTTCGATTTTTTTTTTTGCTGCTGCCTCATATGATATTATATGGCCTCTAAGGACAACCTTCATCGCTTCCCACAGAGTGGAAACATCCACATCGCCCGTATCATTGGTACTTAAATGTAGTTCTATTTTACCAGAAAGATAGGTACGAAATTCTTTATCTTTTAAAAGTGTATTATTCAAACGCCAGTTATGTTCACCTCTCTTATGGTTCAAGTGAAGACTTAAGGAGACAGGAGCATGATCTGATATTAGTATATTATGGTAAGTGCAATCAACAACTGACTGTAGCAGCTTAGAATCCAACAAAAAGAAATCAATCCTAGTGTAGGATTTATGCACTGTGGAAAAATAAGAAAAATCCTTCGTGGTGGGGTGGAGAAGCCTCCAGATATCCACCAAATTGTAAGACTGCATAAGACTGTTGAGTGTGCCAGTTTCTAAATATACTGATCTGGGAGTGCTGTCGATCAAGAACAGGATCTAAAACGTAGTTAAAATCGCCGCCCATGATTACATTTGAATTCGTCAAGTGTGGTAAAGCATTGTAAAGGTTCTGAAAAAAAAGCGGGTCGTCAAAATTGGGCCCATATACATTTACTAATATTAATGGTATGGAGTTCAGAGTCCCACTAACTGTCACATACCTGCCCCTCTGGTCTGAAATCGTTTGGGAGTGGATAAATGGTATGTTTTTCCTTATCATAATTGCAACGCCTCTCGATTTTGTACTGAAGTTCGACTGATAGACCTGTGAAGCCCACGAGGGACAAAGTATTTTTGCTGCTGTTTTTTTAATGTGCGTCTCCTGAAGAAAATATATGTCAGATTTAAGTGCCTGTAAGTGTGCATACACCTTCCCTCTTTTCAGCAAGCTGTTCATCCCTCTTACATTCCAGCTAGTTATTTTAATTTTACCATTGCTTCGTCTATGTAAATCAGCTAACATAGAAAATATCTATTGTATATATAAAAAAGAAAACATTTACCATGACTGTGGCAAGGCATACTCAATAAATTCAAACTGATAGATGTGCTGAAAAAACACCCCATAACAAACACAAAAAACTTCCCTATAAACACAGGAGCAGTGCTTCCATACCCCTAACTTTAAGTTAAAACTAGACTTGGGGACCAGCAGGTGGCCCAGACTAGCGGTATAACTATCCACCTCTCTCCAAACAGGGGAGACGAGACACCCCGTTTCACAAATAAACATTGAGAAAAAAAATAAAACTTATTAGTCCTCACCCAAACTAAACATGGGCATACCTTATGAACTGGCAGTCTTTATTAAACAACATTAACTTACACCATCCTTTCGTGTGGCAGCATTTATCACATAACGTGTACAGAATATCAGACCGTCCCCCGGCTTGCAGCAGCGCTGGCAGTTAAGTCCCATCCCTCAACCTCACGGCTCAGGAACTTCTCGGCTTCGGCCGGGGTGGTGAATGTGCCGGTGTTGTTGTTGACCGTGACCACGAACTGTGCTGGGTGTCGGAATCCACACCGAATCGACTTGGCCCTGCACTTCTCCCTGATGGCTTGAAAAGCCTGACGTTTCTTCATCGTGGCCGAAGTGAGATCCGGAAAAATGTACACCGGGCGCCCATCATATTGTAGAGGAGCTTTCTCTCTTGCGAGCCGTAGCACAAGCTCTTTCACCTGATAATAGTGTATCCTAGCGATGATGGCTCTCGCTTTGCTGTCTGCAGCTGGAGCCAAGCTCCGGTGGGCCCGGTCCACTTCTATGGGAAGGCTGAAATGCTCCTCTCCAAGCAGTTCAGGAAGCAGCTTAGATATAAACTCCGTAGGCCGGCCATTTTCCGTCTTCTCCTTAATCCCAACAATACGAATATTCTGCCGGCAGGAACGGGCCTCTAGGTCGTCTAGCTTAGCTTGTTGTTGTTTGTATTGGGAAGCTAACGTGTCGTATCGCCTCTCCAACCCCTCTAGTCGACTCTCGTGTGACTCGGTGGCGGCCTCAGTAGATGACACCCGCTCGCTGACTTCAGTTAGGGCAGCTTTAAAGTCCGAGATAACTCCATTGAGCTCGGTGAACCTCATGTCGACCCTGCTGCCTAGCGTGTTTATGGCTTTCAGGATGTCTTCAATAGTAGTAGGAGCCAGGGAACAAGCTACGCTAGCATTAGCTTCACACGCGTCTGTTGGCAGGTCGTCAAAGTCGTCCTGCCCAGGACATTTGTCTTGCTTCTTTCCTTTACCAGTTTTCTTCATCTCGACTAAGATGTTGTAGTTCACTTCTGGCACATGAAATGATGATTAAATGTCTTATGCGCGAGGCAAATGGTGAAGTCGAGGTGGAGCTCCCCTAACACACGTCTACTCCATATCAAAACCAAACCGGAAGCCCCTGAACTGTCATATTGTACTGTACTCCTTGTACATTAAGATTAACATAAAAAAAAACAACCTGCCTGTTATTACTCAACCGTTCCACTTCAGACTGATAGCACTCAACCTCAGGGTGTCACCCAGAAAATATCAGGTCAATCTGATGTAGCATTTCAGAATAAAAGCCCTTTGAACTTTCATATTTCACTGTGCTCCATCTACAGTAAGATTAATATATTTTTTAAAAAAAAACTACCCCTTATTACTAAACCGTTCCACTTCAGACTGATAGTACTCAACGTCAGGATGACACCCAGAAAAAATCAGGTCAATCTGATGTAGCATTTCAGAATAAAAGCCCTCTGAACTGTCATATTTTACTGTGCATCATGTACATAGGATTCTTCTTTTTTTTTTTTTAACTACCTGTTATTACTCAACCGTTGCACTTCAGACTGATTGTACATGACCTCAGGGTGTCACCCAGAAAATATCAAGTCAATCTGATGTAGCATTTCAGAATAGAAGCCCTCTGAACTGTCATATTTTACTGTGCATTATGTACATAGGATTAATTTTTTTATTTTTTTAAATTACCCGTTATTACTAAACCGTTCCACTTCAGACTGATTGTACTCGACCTCAGGATGACACCCAGAAAAAATCAGGTCAATCTGATGTAGCATTTCAGAAAAAAAGCCCTCTGAACTGTCATATTTTACTGTGCACCATGTACATTAAGATTAACATTAAAAAAAACTACCCATTATTACTCAACTGTTCCACTTCAGACTGATAGTACACGACCTCAGGGTGTCACCCAGAAAATATCAGGTCAATCTGATGTAGCATTTCAGAATAAAAGCCCTCTGAACTGTCATATTTTACTGTGCACCATGTACATTATGATTAACATAAAATAACCATCAGATAGCAATGTACAGCTGGCCACAGTGGTCTATAACAGCTGTCTTTATGCAACAGTTAATATGAGTGTTATTGTGGTCTGATGTTTAATTACACGCACGCCAAGTGAGTTTCAGAAGCCATCTGACACATATATTTAGGAAAAATTCACTCTGCCCAGGAGAAAAAAGGACAAACAGGATCTCTGAATCACAGGCCAAATGTTCAATCCTCACTAACACACACACAGAAAATGCACACAGTTCAACAGTTATGAAGTCATGTAAAAATAAAATGTCATTTTTTTTGTTTGTTTGTTTATTAGTAAAAAAAAATTTTTGTTTATTTATCTTTGACCTTGCTATTTGAACAATCCTGGCTGTGGTCTCACAGTTTTCTTTCATGTTGTCTTCCTGCTCTGACACATCCTCCTCCAAGGCACTATCAATCTCCTCATCTTGGGAGATCAGATCAAGGGCCTTTTTCACACTCAGTCTTGGCTTGCTCCAATTATGTCAGCTTGGGTACCATTAAAATGTTATGAACACCCACCACCACCCTCCTGAATTGATTCAGATTTTTTACTTTGTAGTTCACTGTATTAAATTGTTGCTTGTGCTTGTGCTTGCAGGTGCAGATACAGTCTGTGGTGTCAAGGCACCCTCTGACCTCTGAATGACTCCTGTCCCCTTTGTTTACCATGATCTCTGCACTGTTTCAAGATCCCCCCAAGCCCCTTCAAAGACAAATCTGTATCTGAAAGAACCTGGGTAAACTCGGTGTGAAAACAGACAGCTCTTGTGACTGTGTTGAGGTCCCCCTTCAACTCTGTCAACACTGTTGTAAAAGACACACACAAACATAGCTGTCTCGTAGTTTCAAGACTCCCTAAAATCACACTTTTCCGTAATTTGACCCACACTTTACAGCACACATCCATGGGGCCAAGGAGGAAGTGATAATGTGCTGGGCTCAAACAGTGGCGGATCTCAAAGGCCATTTGATGTGACCCGCACCCTGTTTGGGTTTTGTATTATGTTGTTTACAAATTATTAATGGCATCTAACAGTTTGGTAAAATTAGATAGATAGCACTTTATCTATTTGCTTTTATAACATTTTATCTTATTTATTTACTTGTTACTTGTATTAATTAATTAATTAATTAATTGATTTATTTTTACATTATTATTATTATTATTATTATTATTATTGTTGTGTTGAGCTGTTGAATGTATGAAGATGTCCTTCAAATCCTAAAACATTTGATCACAAAAAAAAAAAAATCCACACTTGGATAATCACACTTAGATAGACCTAAAATCCATCCCAATACATTAGACCCAAAACAGCCTCAGTGTACAAAGAATTTAAAATGTACCAAAGTATAGATTATAGCAATAATTTCAGTTTTGTGTATTTTGGGTCACTTTAGAAAAAGTCAACAAATTTATGGATAAAAGAATGGTACTTTTCATTACTTTCATTTCATTTCATTTAATCTTAGCTTTATTTATATAGCACTTTCAACACAATGTAGAGTTGATCCAAAGTGCTTTATAATTCAAACATTTTTGTTGCTGTCATATGTCAACCCCCACCCCCTGGCCACGGCCACAAACATAAACCATTTCTTGTTAATTCAGACCTCTTAATGACACAATAAATACTCAGTAATATTCAGTAGTTTTATTTTTAACATAAGTAGTATTAAAGAATATAAATAACAAAAAAACATGTTTTCTTCAGGGTTAATTTGCCAATATACGTGTTTGACACCAGCCCTTCTGACTAGCAAACCAGCAGGTAGGGGGGCCCTTTCAGGCCCTGACACACCAAGCCGATGGTCGGCTGTCGGGCCGTCGGTGAAGCGTCTGTCAGCCTAGTTTTTGCGGTGTGTCCCGCACCGTCGGCATTTCCGCGTCAGCGTCGGCAGCTTTTTGGCCGATTGAGCATGTTGAATCGGCGGCGGAACTAGTTGGTGAAAGAGATCACTCTGATTGGCTGTTCAGCTTAGCGAATCAGTGCACGAGAAGAGAAATGGAAATGACAAAAGAAAGCAAACGACAAAGTCAATAGGGCTGTTGAATCAACGGCGGGGCTTGTCGGTGAGAGATCACTCTGATTGGCTGTTCAGGTGAGAGCGATCACTCTGATTGGCTGTTCAGCTTAGCGAATCAGTGCACACGAAGAGAAACGGAAGTGACGAAAGAAAACAAATGATAAAGTACAGAGGGCACACACAGAAGGCTTATTTTTGATCTGCATTTCATCTGAACTTTCATGAATATTTTCACAACGCCATGGCCATCTGGAACGACAACACTGAAGACCAGCTGATCACAATGATTCAGGAGAGGCCAGCTCTGTACGACATCACAGCAAAACGCTATGCCAACTGAGTGATGAAAAGAGAGCTCTGGCGTGAGGTTGAAAATAAGCTTGTTATATCGGGTAAGATTTTCTTTCTGGCCATTGAGCTCTTTAGCAGGAACTGTTCGTAATTGTTTGCTAGCTCACGCACGATGAATAAGTTCTTTCTTTTTGTTTGTCAGAGAAAGAGCTCAGGAAGAGGTGGGAATCTCTGCGAACCCAGTATACCCGGTACAAGAAACTTGCACCCTTGGGGAGTGTTGGAGCACAGAAGACTGGCAGGCAGCAGTGGATACTGACCCGGCTACAGTTTTTGGAGCCCTACACAAAAAAGAAGGAAACCTCCTCCAACCTAACTATCGTGTTAACTGAACCCTTTTATTTGTTGAGTAAAAAGAAAACATTGTTTCTTTCTTCTGTCATTTCAACGGAGAGCCGGGGCTAGCTGGGAAGCTAGCGGAAGCTAACTGTGTTTCCCTCTGGTCGTGCTGCGGCTCTCTCCGTTGAGAGCTGGGGCTAGCTGTGAATTAGCTAGCTGTTTGTATCCAACCGGAGCACTGAGCCCCGGTTGTTATTTAGATTAAAGTGGGAAGAAGCAGCGGGCAGCTGAGTGAAGTGGAGCCTGTGGGGGAAACACCTGGATGCATAATAAGAGTCAAAAAGTAATCGTGTTAAATTATGGTGATCTCAATATTGACCAAAATAATTGCAATTATGATTTTTGGCATAATCGAGCAGCCCTAGTTTGTACCCCTCTTTTCACATGTATCCTTTCGTACATTAACTTGGTTTCACTCTCCCATTATCTTCCACAATTGTGAATTTATTTTTTGTTTTTATAAGGAACCTTCAGCTGATGCTGATTCTGAGACACCCTCAGAATGGACCAGCACCTCAGAGGAGCCCTGCTTCTTTGCTGAACACAGACCCAGCACTCCCCTAGCAGAATCCACCATCTGTGGAGCAGAGTCCACACCTACACCCACCAGAGAGGACCCACTGCCAAGCATCTCCAACCAGCCAAGTACTCCGAGGCCTCAAGTGAAGCCCAGCAAGAAGATGCTGGACGAGTCCGTCAGTGAGGAGTCATCTCACTTGATGCGCACCATTGGTCAAACCCTGGAGAAGTTAGCCTCTCAGGAAGAGACCAATGATGCCATCCATGCCTACTGCAAGAACATTGAGCACAGAATGCGGAACTTGCCCCCGCATTTACTGCCATATTTCCAGCACGATGTGGACAACTGCCTCTTCAAGTATTCACTGGACCAGAACCTGGCATCAGAAACCTCTGACAGACAGTTTAGCAATCTGTAATGTCGGATGTGGAAGTTGTAACAGATGTAAATAGTTCCTTTTAATGCTGTGCTATGCAGTTGACTGTTACATTTACAAGCATTTCATTGTACTGCACATTTGGTAATAAAACACTGACTTTGAGAGAGTGTACTTTCAATGACTTTGTGAGAGTGTACTTTCAATAGATTGAACTCCAGACAAGAATGTATCATGCAAAATAACTTTATTGTGTATTTTTAGACTACAGCCATAGACCTGAAACACACAGCCAAGTTGTTTTCTTGTCAGACACTACAATAGCATACAATAAATAGGCATAGACATTTCATTTGCCCCACTGAAAAGGCACTGCACTGATATCAGACATGAAGTAACAGCATAGTTCATCCCTGTGCTGCTTGGCTCGTGTTGCATACCTGTTGCCAAGAAGCACAATGTAATCATCAGCCGCTCCCCAACGGAGATACAATCCCGGTAGTTAGTGTTCTGCCTCTGGATGATTGGACTGACAAGTTCCTTCAACATGTGAAACTGGACAGGGAAGAGCCGAGCGAAATTTTTAAAATCGGAGGTTTCATTTGTCTCCAGCTCTCGACACAGGTCCGGGAAAGCCCCTTGAGCCTGTCGCTGCAGTATCCATGATTTCTCCTTATTTTTCCTCTCCGCGTCTTCCTCTCTTCTTCCACAAGCAAAATACCAAGGGCTGACAATGCCAGTGCCATTTGCAACTTATCAGACATTTTATCAGCTACACGAAACCGTCTGTGGCAAGCGAGAGTGGCGTGAAAATGCTAAGCAACCACTAGCTTCTTTGTTTATATTTCATGCATTCGTTGGACTTCCGGTTTCCTGAGTTATTTCCTCTCACGCATGCGCAGAACTGGCCATTGGCCGGTTGGCCATCGGATGTAGTCTGTACAGTGTGTTCAAATGTATTGACACAGGGCGACGTGAGGCGACGTGAGGCGACGTAGACAACGGAACAGTCGGCTTCGTCGCCGCTAGTTCTTTTGCTGTTGGCTTGGTGTGTCAGGGCCTTAAAAGGGTTTCAAGTTGTGTTGCTGATGTGGACCAGTGTCAGCCGTCACTGGGGTGCCCCCTTCTAGCCACTAGGCAGCAACAAGCCAGCTAGTTGGCATTTATCTCTGCTTAAAATGCCCAGAATCTGTTTTATATGTCTTTTCTATGTGTGGTTCATGGTTGTCTGTGTTTTTGTGTTTTATATTGTGTATTGTGCCATCAGCCATCAGCTTTGTGAAGACTAATGGACAAAAAAAAAAAATGTAGTGGTCTTTTCCACAATTTTATATTGTAGTACATGATAAGGATGCTACGGAAGACGAGAACGGCCATGTATTTTTTTTTTGTGCACTGTTATGTTGTGATAACGATATAAAAAAGATTGTTATCTCTTGATAATGAATTAAGTATTTCGTTATCTCGACATAACAAAGATTGTTTTCTTGTGATAACGAATTAATTATCTCGTTATCTCGATATAACAAAGATTGTTTTCCTGTGATAATTGTCAAGTCTGATGATTGCGCACTGGTTAATGTGATCGTCTTGATTTCAGCCTACAAGAGCTGCCGTGGTTCTGCCAGATGCCTCCTGCTGCTGTTATCATTAGTCACACTTCTACTGTTATTATACACATATGAGTATTGTCACATACCGTATATTTCCAAATAGTCCCCCGGTGGCAAATAGCTGATTAAACGCTGGGGCGATTATTTCCTCATTCATTGGCTCAAGGCCCTGAAGGGGCTGTCCCTCCTTGAGGGACTGTTTGCGCTTTTACGCACGGGTCGGTGGTGAAGTGGCGCACATGACTCGTGCTATGGACGGACGGACAGACAACCATGTATCTAAAACAGGTAATACATCTGGCTACATCTTTCCCACATCAAATATCCGTGATCACCTACACTCGCGTACGTAAAAGCACACACAATTCCGTGTCCTCTCACCGCGGATGCTGTGATTGCTGCGATGGCCCGGTACTCATTGTAGCCCACTCTTATAAGACCCAATAATAATAATAATAATAATAATAATAACCTACTGTGGACCTATATGCCATGCCTTTTAATAAAATTGCCAGAGGAGTTCGCTGAATTCCAAATAGTAGCCCGGGTGTTTATTTCACTAAATCGATTTTGACCCCAGGCATTTAAAAGAACCAGGGGCTATTTGCTCAAGGCTTTTATTTATTTTTATTTTTTTGCACCAACCTGCACCAGGCCGTTATTTGGTTACAGTTCCTGTCCAATATGTTTTTAGTGCAAAAATACTGTATAAGGTAGGGGTGAGTTCGTGTACAAAAATCTCTAAATGTTTAGAGTGGGTCATTTTTTTCCTGTACACGTGTACATGGGTTTCAACGCTGGGTGGTGCTATTGCATTATACCAGTAAAGCCCCAGTTATCCGAATACCAACCGAATGGGCCATTTCACCAACAGTTACAGGCCGCCGCACCGAAATATCGCCACCCTGACGGTCCGCCATCCCGAATTTTGGTCCCTGAGTCCTGACAGTGAGCTATAGCGAGCCTGTAGAAGCCGTATTTCCCATGTATGTCAACGATTTTCACCGGGGACGCACGCGAGTAATTCAGGCTGACATTACCTGCTTTTCAGCGAACTCCTCTGGTAATTTTATTAAAAAGCATGGCATATAGGTCCACAGTAGCTTATTGTTATTATTATTAATATAATTATTATTATTGGGTCTTATAAGAGTGGGCTACAATGAGTACCGGACCATCAAATCACAGCATCCGCGGTGAGAGGACACGGAATTGTGTGCACTTTTACGCACATGGGTGTAGGTGATCACGGATATCTGATGTGGGAAAGATGTCGCCAGATGTATTACCTGTTTTAGATACGTGGCTGTCTGTCTGTCCGTCCGTCCTGCCTGCCTGCAGGGTTGTCCCTCCTTGAGGCAATGAATGAGGAAATAATCGCCCTGGCGTTTAATCAGACTGGCGTTTAATACGCAAAATGGGGTCAAACCCCCAGCGGCTATTAGGTGCCTGGCGGCTATTTGCCACCGGGCGACTATTTGGAAATATACGGTATGTGACAATAATCATATGTGTATAATAACAGTAGAAGTGTGACTAATGATAACAGCAGCAGCAGCAGGAGGCATCTGGCAGGACCACAGCAGCTCTTGTAGGCTGAAATCAAGACGATCACATTAACCAGTGCGCAATCATCAGACTTGACAATTATCACGGGAAAACAATCTTTGTTATATTGAGATAACGAGATAATTAATTTGTTATCACGAGAAAACAATCTTTGTTATATCGAGATAACGAAATAGTAAGTCGTTATCACGAGATAATAGTGCACAAAAAAAAAAAAAAAAAATACATGGCCGTTCTCATCTTCCGTACTAAACGGTTATACATACATACATTTTATTTCCTCCATTTTCTCGTGGTAACGAGATAATTCCTCTGTTTTCCCATGATAACGAGATAATTTTCCTCTGTTTTCCCGTGATAACGAGATAATTTTCCTCCATTTTCCCATGATAACGAGATAATTAATTTGAGAGATAATGAATGAAACGTGATAGGCCTGAGATTTCCATCACAGTGACATGTCATGCTGACTGACGTCTCCTTGAACACCAATGTTAAGCCTAGTTCTCTGTTTGTTTGTGTTTTGTTTTGTGTTTTGCAGCGTGCATATCAGTCTGCTCCTCTCACTCAGAAACTGGACAGAAATAACCACCCCGTGTGTATCGATACCTAACGTGAATGGCGCCACCAGGGGGTCCGACTACCCATAACTCCGACCTCCTAATCTGACCATGCAGGTCTACGGCGAGTTTTATCGTTTTAGTCCCATAATGTTGACTGCCCATTAATCCGACCATTTTAATACCATTATTCTGACCGTCAGGTCCCTATTGTTTTTCTCCTGATTATTTATTAGGGCCCGAGCAGGTCACAGACCTGCGAGGTCCCTATTGTTTTTCTCCCGATTATTTATATCTATATCTATATCTATCTATCTATATATATATATATATATATTGTTTTTTTCTTCCGACCATATGATCGCATTTTTCACTGCCTGAACATACCCCAAAACTCACCAAACTTTGAATATAAGTCACACCTGGCGAAAAATTTTATAATCTATTGTTGTCCTGCATTTCCACCACTAGGTGGCGCTATTATTAAGGAAAGTGCGTTTTGGCTCATAACTCCCATATACTTTGTCACACATTCAAAAACCTTATCATGCGTTCAATAAATTGTGCTGATTCTCGTCATATAGGCCACGCCCATTTCCGCCTACCGTTGTTTTTCGCAAATTCGCAAAATGTCGCAAACCTACTTTTTCTAACTCCTCCTAGGCAATTTCATCGATTTGCACGAAACTTTGCACACAGCATCTGTGGACTCTTCTGACAAAAAGTTATTAAAAGAATTTTGATAGTCCAAACAATACTCAAGTTATTAAATAACAACTTCCTGCAGATTTAGTTCTAAACAGGAAGTGTTGCATATCTCCACATTGGTGTGTCCGAATGACATGAAACTCAGTTTACTATTTTCCATGAGCCCCTGAGGCTCTGTGCAAAATTTCGGGTGATGACCACAAGGTGGCGCTCTTTAAATTGAAGTATTTTATATCTCAACATCGGTTGGGCGGATTAA
>NC_065526.1:38536681-38537784 GCF_006386435.1 Epinephelus moara
CTTGTCCCTCTTACTTTGAGCTAGAGACACCATGTCAACTTTTAAAGAGTCAGAAGACCTTGAATTATTGGGCATGTATTCAGCTTCTACTTTTTGGAAAAATACATACTTGGGTTGGGTGCCTACCTGTATACTGGAAATGTAAGTAAGAGATAACGTTTATTTTTTTATTTATTACAGCTGACAAGACTTCTAGGTGCATGGCCCCCGACGGCAGCATGCCCCGACGCGCGCGGACTGTGAGGGCCCGTTCATCGCTGCTTGCAGCTTTAATTAGGGCCCGAGCGACGACGAAGTCGTCCGTGAGGACCCTATTGTAATCGTGCTGTTTATTAGGGGGCCAAGCCCGAGGGGCCGAGGGAACGCGTATGCAAGCAGACGCGTTTCCTAAGACCAGCGGTGCTAGGGACCCTGTTGTTTTTGTAAAGATTTTTATTTTTATTCTTCCGTAGGTAAAAGTGGTGCTGCAGGCTAAACCGTGCAAGGGAGGGTGGTGCAATTTGGAGGGGTGGTCCAGACCCCTGCACGTACCTCAGACGCAAAAAACTATGTATATCTGCCTGCAGGGGGCGCTATAACCTAGGCCAATGCGTTTTTGCCTATAGATCCCACACCGTATGTCGCACATTCAAAAATCCCCAGCTTCCCTGAATAGAGCTGAATCACTTTGCCAAGGCCACGCCCACTTGTGCCTAGGAAGTTTTTTCGCAAAATCGAGAAAACTGGAAAACCTACTTTTTCGAACTTCTCCTTGGGATTTTATCCAATCTGCGTGAAACTTGACATATACACTCTTCTACTGGACCTGATCTAAAGTTATCAAAAAAAATTTATTCGGTCAAAAAATATGCAAATTATTAACAAACAAACTTCTATAGCTAGCTATAGAAATGCAAACTGTTGGATATCTCGGTCAAACTAAATGCTATTAACACCAAATTTGAGATCATTGGTTGGCATAAGACTGTGAGGGTATGAGCCGAATTTGGCGAATTTTGGCAACTAGGGGGCTCTACAAATATGGTAAGTTTATATCTCTTGAACGGCTGCACCAATTTCTACGAAATTCGGTTGGTATGATGTAGGGCCAATTCTGAGGTCAT
>NC_065526.1:38538880-38540841 GCF_006386435.1 Epinephelus moara
TCACAGGATTGATGCCAGTCCCGCCCTGAACACATCTACATGTCAATAATTAGAGATAAACATAGCGCCCCCTACTGGCAATGGGAAATGTCATGTTTTAGACTTTAATGTACATCTCCTACAGACTTGACCAGATCCACTTCAAACTTGGTGAAAAAAGTCATAAGACGTTGATGATGCTTTATTGTGGAAACTGTGAGTGTTCGTCGAAGGGCGTGGCCACGGCCTGGCGGCGAACTTTGATGTTTCGCCGTGATGATAAACGTTGCTGTAACTTGACTCCACGTGGGAATATCTTGCCAAAACTTCACACATATGATGACAGTCCAGTCCTGAACACATTTTCATTACCATATTGCCTGATAATGATAGTGCCACCTAGTGTCTAAAAGGAAGTACTTCTTATCAGACACTTATCTTTGGATTAACCTGAAATTTCAATGCTGTGGTCTATATTTGATGTTCACAAACATGACATATCATTAGTGTCTACGTGTGCTGCAGAGGGTTTAATTTTGATGTCTTGCCATGAAACAGGAAATTGCTATAAATTTGGAGTAAATGGTCCGTTGTCCACCAAACTTGACATGATTCATATTTGTCCCACTCTGAACACATTTATATGACAATATTCCGTGATAGTCATAGCGCCGCCTAGTGGTGAAAGGAAGTACTTCTTACCGGACACTTATCTTTGGATTCACCTGAAATTTCAGTGCTGTGGTGTGTATTTGATGTACACAAACATGACATATCATTAGTGTCTATGCGTGCTGCAGAGGGTTTACTTTTGATGTCTCGCTATGAAACAGGAAATTGCTATAAATTTGGAGTAAATGGTCCGTTGTCCACCAAACTTCACATGATTCATATTAGTCCCGCCCTGAACACATTTTCATTACTATATTGCCTGATACTCATAAACCCACCTAGTGGCAACAGGAAGTAGGTCTCATCAAACACTGATCTTTCAATTTATCTGAAAGTTACATGCTGTGGTGTATATTTGATGTACAAAAACATGATGTATAATATGTGCTCTCTCCAACTCCCTCTAGTGGAAAGAGGAAGTGACACAAAATGTGAAATATGTCATTCCAGCACTGTATCAAGGATATGCGGAGTCACTCCTGCATGCGTTATCTAACTTTGACAGAAATGAACTGACGCGTTAGAAGGCATCCTGCCAGCTCCCCCGAGTTGCGTGAAGGTGCGAGGGCCCGTTCATCGCTGCTTGCAGCTTTAATTATTTATTATTATTATTCTTACGAGAATATAATCCCGAATTTGGCCCCTTTCCCAAATTAAAAAACGCACCAAATTTGGCACACGCGTTTAATTTGATATTTCGGCAGTGTTGTATGTGGACGGGGCCAAATGGCGACATAGCGCCCCCTAGAAAATTTTGTGCCTCGAGCCCCGCCTGTGAATTTCACCTACACGCATGAAAATTGGTGGGCTCATAGAACATGCCACGACGCGCAAAAAATCCTCTTGGACCCATGCCGTAAACCCAACAGGAAGTCAGCCATTTTGATTTGAAGTTTTGACATGTTTGAACGAACTCCTCCTAAGGATTTCGTCCGATCGACTTCAAATTGGCTACAGATCATCCTGAGAACATGCTGATCAAAAGTTATTAAAAGCTTTACTCTATATGAAGGGGCGTGGCCGCTAGGACGTGACAAACTTTGGCGATTTATCATTTTCTTGCCATCGAATTTGGAACAATCCTCACGCCCACATACTTGATCTCAGCAGCTTCAAACTTGCTGGACATGATAATGGCTCCGCCCTGAACGGCCAGATATATTAATATCCCACCTTACTCAAAGCGCCCCTTGGTGGTAACAGGAAGTGACCAGTTTTTACTTTAACATGTACTAATGCCACAAACTTGAGCGTATCAACTTCATTCCACTTCTAATGGATGCAGAACAAGTTGGTGAAGCTACCTTATG
>NC_065526.1:38540898-38541044 GCF_006386435.1 Epinephelus moara
GACACAAACTTGACCGCATCAACTTCATTCCACTTCTAATGCATGTAGAACAAGTTGGTGAAGCTACCTTATGAACGCTGTGAAGCTACGTCTAATGGTGTCCATGTGGCGGCGTGGCGACTATCGATCCCTCGCCAGCAAATACG
>NC_065526.1:38542403-38544221 GCF_006386435.1 Epinephelus moara
ACCGGGCCCTATTAGCAGCCGGCCTCTTAAAAAAACATTTAATAAATAAACGCCGGCCTCTTTTATAAACTGGTGGTGTTTATGTGACGTTTTTGTCATTTATAGAGCGCTAGACCCGGATTACACACATCCACAGACACAGAGAGGCATGAATTTCCTCTTTCGTTGGTGTCATGACTGCCCAGTACTTGGGCAACCGAGCAGTGGCGGCACACAGGTATGTGGCGTGTTAGAGGAGAAACGAGCCATTCACATTTCTGTCTTTGTGTCAGTAATGGCCCACAAACCTCACCGCACTTTAGGGACTGTTCGAGGGTGGCTGGTTGATTTTTATTTAATTTTTTGATTTTATTTTGATCCCCCCTACCCTATGGGCCCGAACGACGCATAGTGCGTCCAAATTCACACCTGTTCTTCTCTATTGATTTTCTCCGCGACCGTGCGTCATAGCGAGAAACACGCGAAACAGCGGAATTGTAGCTTTCTGACAAGGCCAAGCACTTGTTGGTAGTCCAATGTTTTCAGCAAAAAAAAAGATAAAGTTACACTAAAATGATGTATAACAGAGCTTTCATACAGCTTTGCACACACATTACTCTTGGATGGATTACTTGCGAATGCAGGCTCGCACAGAAATGCCACGCATATCACATGAAAGTGCAGGAGCCGAGCTTTCCAGTGATACCACACACATCATTGTACTGTCATCCTATCACGCTATAAATACAGATTAATTGTCTACAAAATAAAAACCTGACAAATTTCTTTATAATCCATTATACAGATCTTGTTATCAGTCACTTCATATAGTGAGGAATATCGTATCTTAGCACGTCTTAGGCTTGTGTATGTTTCTCCCTGTCTATCCACATTTGTAGTCCTGCTTTCAAGATGCAAATATCTCCATATTGTCCAGTTGACACTCCATCAAACTTTGTATGACAAGACCAGCCACTTCACCTTTGCGCACCCAGACAACAGTAGCCTATGCATGCAGGACAGGGCCGTAGTCACCATATCAATGAGGGGGACACGTGCGCCCCCCGCCCCTCCCCCAATGCCCGAATTTTTTTTTACTGCAAACAAAGTGGCAAATATTATCTTGGAGGACATCATTGCACTTGGTTGACTATTTTTTTATGATCTTAGATGTAAATATTGCATGTTTCTTTCAGATAAAACACATTTTTGACTTGTGAATGAGTCAATGGAATTTCTTGCAATAATTTAAAAATACTGGCAATCATGTCTGCCTGGCACAAACCACATGTTTTGGACAGCTGTGAAGTGACACAATGTCCCGCCATCATGGTTCTTATTTTGCCAGATTCCAGAGAGTCTCCCCTCTTCAGATATGGCAGAATATGTCATTTTCCAACTTGCTATGCTGAGATACATGTAAAAATGTAAGAATTTAGTAACACAAATTAGTTTTTTTCATTGATATAAAAATTTATATAAAATACAGGCACATAGAAGGACATGAAATGATGGCAAATCTGGATACCCCAAAAACGCCTAGGGCCCATAGGGTTAATCACTTATTGATGCTGTTTTTGAAGTATGAATAAGTCAATAACTAATTTATTCCTTTGAAATATCATTGATGTATTATAGAAAAGTGATTTATCTTTTTATAAATGACAAAAGGCACATCTGCCTCATTCTTGCCGTGGTTTCGTGATACTACTCAGAACCGTGATACTTTCACTGGTATCGTACTGTGTGGGGTGGGGAGAGGTGGGGGGTTGGGGAGTTGGGGGAGGGGCGCCAAGGGATGGTTCGCCCAGGGCGTAAAACTAGCCAGGACCGCCTCTG
>NC_065526.1:38544300-38555959 GCF_006386435.1 Epinephelus moara
AGAAGGACATGAAATGATGGCAAATCTGGATAGCGCACATTGTCCTGAAAACAACAAGATATAGCATGTGTATGTAGTCTTTATAATGACTGTGATATGAGCTTAAAAGTAAAGGCAGTAAAAATACCCCCAAAACGCCTAGGGCCCATAGGGTTAATCACTTATTAATGCTGTTTGGCCCGAGGGATGGTTTGCCCAGGGTGTAAAACTAGCCAGGACCGCCTCTGGCACTGATATTTTTACCGTAACCATCTTGCACTCCAGTACACCAACACCACCCACTACGACCTCAATAATAAAGTAGAATAATCACCTTTCTGACAAAAGCTGAAAATGTAAAAGCTTTGTAAATGTACAATGTGTGGCAGAGCTGTTGTATTGGATTGTATTAGATTGCACAGGTGTAGCTCATAAAGTGGCCAGTAAGCCCCACATTTACACTACCAAACCATGCCTGCTCTGGATCTCCCCGCAGCCCCTGGTTGCTCGGCAGCCTCAGCCCCTGAGACCTGATTAAAAGTTATTACAAGCTTTTCTCTATGTCAAGGGGTGTGGCGGCTATAACGCCACCCTCGCCACCAAATCAGTTGGCTTTTTTGACCTCATATCCTCACGAAATTGATACACAGGTCAAGAATGGCGAGCTCTTACATCTGATAGGGCCGTCGCCCATGGGGGGGACAAAATGCCTCTATGGTCCCCCTTGAAATTTTCAAAAACCCCTCCCCATAGGGATTTTCTTGGAGTACAAAGATGAAACGTCACACCACGTCAGGGTTAACTTACTCTGAGTTTTCACATAACCGCTTCAGTGATGCGTGCTGCTGGCCCCCCGTGGTGGCGCGGGAGAGCGAGGGCCCGATCACAGCTGCTTGCAGCTTTAATTTTATTTATTACAGCTGACAAGACTTTTAGGTGCACGCCCCCCGACGGCCGCATGCCCTGACGCACGTGGACTGCGAGGGCCCGTTCATCGCTGCTTGCAGCTTTAATTTATTTATTTTCTTTCTTCCGCCAAAATGATCGCATTTTTCACTGCCTGAACATACCGCAAAACTCACCAAACTTGGAATATAAGTCACACCTGGCGAAAAATTTTATAATCTATTGTCCTCCTGAATTTCCACCACTAGGTGGCGCTATTATTAAGGAAAGTGCGTTTTGGCTCATAACTCCTATATACTTTGTCGCACATTCAAAAACCTTATATCCACGCGTTCAGTGAATTGTGCTTAATTTTGCAGTATAGGCCACGCCCATTTCCGCAAATTCGCAAAATTTTGCAAACCTACTTTTTCGAACTCCTCCCAGGCAATTTCACCGATTGGCATGAAACTTTGCACACAGCATCTGTGGACCCTCTCGACAAAAAAGTTATTAAAAGAATTTCGATAGTCCAAACAATACTCAAGTTATTAAATGACAACTTCCTGCAGATTTCGTTCTAAACAGGACGTGCTGCATATCTCCACATTGGTGTATCTGAATGACATGAAACTCAGGTTACCACTTCCCCATGAGCCCCTGAGGCTCTGTGCAAAATTTCGGGTGATGACCACAAGGTGGCGCTCTTTAAATTGAAGTATTTTATATCTCAACATCGGTTAACAACTACAGTTAACCTGCGGTGTGAGTTGAGCCTGTTTCACACCGAACGAGCAAAGCGCAGACCTCCGCCAATGAACCCATGAATTTGTTAAATGGATTTGTCTGCGGAGGTCTTGTGATTTGTGGGTTGATAGCCTAGATGGGGAAATTAACTGTCCCTGTTGCTGCTCTGTAGCTACAGAGTCCGGTATTGGTCGTGCCGTTGAACCGCTGTTTTGCCCTCCAGCTGCGCGGGTCATGTAACTGAAAACTATAGCCTATTGAAGGCCTTTCTGACTGCTTTTTTCTGATATCTCCAAACAGTCTGTCCAGAAATTTGCTGATATTTCCTGTGGAATCGCTGCAAATATAGCTGAAAACTCTATATTTATTACAGTAAGGCGTTACTAAATAACGCGTTACTGTTATATAGGCCTGCTTACGGATTATATCTGTCAGACTTTAAATACAAGGAAAAAAGATGCATTGTGTAGATAGAGTCAGTGATGACAACACTGAGAAAAGTTTCCCCTAAATTTTCATTGTAAAGATACAAATAGATCTGTATTTAATTTTTTTTTTAATTATCTGGGAGGGCATTCCCCTCAGTTGTTTCACAGACTAAGCTTCCTGACTGCTGAAAGAATGTCGGACAAAAGGAATGGAACAATCTCTTGCTGAGGATATTATAACAGATTTAAAGAATTCTAAAGAGCTGAGATTATCAGTGTTGTAGTGGAGGTGGGGCCACTACATTTCATAAATAATACAATATTCAGAAATTTTACAATAACCAGAAATTATACAAACCCATTATACATTAGTAATGATATTGCATACATTTTTTTGGTTTATTTTTTTTGTTGAGGTTGAATGACTGTTTCCCCAGTTTGCCCACAGCATGTACTGTAATCACATCAAGGATCATTGTTGGCTCCATCCTTAGAAAAAACAATAAAACACATTTACACAAGACACAATAAAATTTATGTTAAAAGTTAAGCATTTAACATAACACATAAGGAACCATATCTGATTATTTCTTCTGATTGTTAAAGGTCATATTTTTCATTGTTTTTTTTTAATATTCCAGTGTTAGTTGAGTATGTGGTTATATTGTTCATTATACTCTTGATTTGGTCAGATCTTGATTTTTGACTACATGGACACAACATGTACTGTCATCCTATTACCATACGTGTGTTGTTTTTCTACGGAGTGTGCACTTTCAGGTTGTTTGGGGTGAGTTAGTTAATAATTCAACTTTATATGGCACACATACATATCAATCAATCAATCAATCATGTATGTAAGAATAAATGTCCAAATATGTTCTTTATCATAACTTGTGTTACTTTCCCCCACAGAACAAAACCAAAATCATTTCGAAGCAAGATATTGTGAGGAAAGCACAACGTCTTCAAAAAAATGGGGTAAAGTTTGAAATCATTGCCTCACAAAGAGAGGGTTTCTGGGGACAAATGTGCAAAGCACTTGAGATTCCAAACACCAAAACAAATCGCCTGAGACTTCTGAAATGTCACGGATTACAGGAGGTACGTATGTATAAATTTCATCTTCCAACATTCAAAGGTTCCTTTAAGACTTTAATAGATTAAACTTAATGTTTGTCCTTCCTCTGAAGCAGCAACCACAACTGACCACAGCCCCTCTCCAGTCCAGGGCCAGCAGTCCAGGAACTGATGGAGATGAAGACACATCTCCACAACAAGTTAGCCACCACCGTGTCTGCTCATCATGTCTGTTACACGATGAAGTCCCTGACCTGAAATTATAAACAGTGTTTGTCCTTCCTCTGAAGCAGCAACCACAACTGACCACAGCCCCTCTCCAGTCCCAGGCCAGCAGTCTAGGAACTGATGGAGACACATCTCCACAACAAGTTAGTACATCTTTGTGTTATTAGCACCAATTAATGTTAAATTTGTGTTAGCTGGCGGGAAGTGATACTGCTGCGCATGAGCAGAGCACGTTAGGTTGACCCACAGTGGTGTAATAGCACCATCTACTGACTACTGAGTAATGTTTTGTGTAAAACAGCATGTGGCTTTTTGTTTGTGTAATGTGTTTAGAACAGTTAAAGAATGTAATGAAAGATAGGTGGTGTCTGTTTACATAAAAAAAAACGTGGCATTTTCCAAAACAAACACAAGATTATTCTGTTTGCAATTTAAGAAAAATAATCTCCCTACAGGGGCGGCACGGTGGTGTGGTGGTTAGCACTGTCGCCTCACAGCAAGAGGGTTGCCGGTTCGTTCTCGGGTGTGGGAGCCTTTCTGTGCGGAGTTTGCATGTTCTCCCCGTGTCAGCGTGGGTTCTCTCCGGGTACTCCGGCTTCCTTCCACAGTCCAAAGACATGCAGATTGGGGCCTAGGTTAATTGATAACTCTAAATTGTCCGTAGGTGTGAATGTGAGCGTGAATGTTTGTTTGTCTCTATGTGTCAGCCCTGCGATAGTCTGGCGACCTGTCCAGGGTGTACCCTGCCTCTCGCCCGATGTCAGCTGGGATAGGCTCCAGCCCCCCTGCGACCCTCAAGAGGATGAAGCGGTTAGAAGATGAATGAATGAATGAATGAATCTCCCTACAGATGCAAATTAGCTTGTAGCTATAATCTGGTACAGTGCATCAAATGGTAACATTTATGTTTGAGCTGTACTGTTCTTTTAAAATTGAATAATACTACATGTGAGATTCCCTGTCTCATATGAATATAAAGAAGGACTAGGAAATATATAAATGCAGAATTTTTTTTTCAAAAATGTAGAAAAAGACAAATGCACAGAGAAATGCACAGTCACAGAGTCATTTAGCAAGTCAGAAAATTATTTTTGAAAACATGCCATCAGGATTTCATGGATTTTGTTATCTTTTTTTTATTAAAGCTCCAGAGAAATGCTGAGAATTCATTTAAAAGCATATTTCGATTACTTTTTTACTTAAAAGCAAAACTTTTAAAGATATTTCTCTAATTTCAACAGACAACTCTGACGTGTAGGTCTACTTATAAAACAGTTGTTGCAAAAAAGAGTTCTAAAAGACATTGAATTTGTTATTAATTTACTTTAAAACATACCCACCAAATACATAGAAGTATATATTGCAAAAGCTATAATATTATGCATTTCATTTTCAGGTGACCACAAGCAACTCCGACACCAATGGTCTTGTAAGAATCGCACTCCCCCCCAATCCTTCCTACTTCTTTATTGAAAAAAAAAAGATTGGGAGATTCTACAAAAAAAAAAAAAGAAAACAAAGAAGCTTCAGAGGACTTAACTGGACTAACATTGTTTCAAAAGGATTGAGGACCATACACCCATATTGCTCTTTTGCATTCAAAAGACAGAATTAAGACTTTGGGCTCAAGAACATCAAGCCCCCACTTCTGGTGTCTTGGCTACTGTAGGTTTGAGGACTGTCCAGTCACAGTCAAAGTAATACTGACTTAAAGGCAAAAGTTGAATTTCAAGGCGGTGAGGGCCTTCACAATTGTACTGAAATTAAAAGAAGACCAGTGCGTGACATACAAAGAGTTAAAGTTGGGCAGGACCTACAGAGACACTTGCCGAGAGAAATGTACCTGGATAGATTTAAGGAAATTGATGAGGATGTTCTGGAGTCAGGCTGCCAACCCCACAGGTACTAAAGAACATCTCAAGGGAGTTCAAGCAAAGAAGTCGGCTCCACAACCATGAGAATGTGAGTTTGTAGTTGATGCTTGAGGGATGAGGAAATTCACTGGATCAAGTTTTGCAGAAGGTGTTCCTCGAACCCAAAGGGGTGATGCTGTGGTCGTCACAGAGCATTGCAATTTACCAGGAAAGATGCCAAGAAGATATAATTTATCTTGATGCTACAGGGAGCATCAAAAGCAAAGAAAAAGGGTCTCCCCCTTTTTATGTTTATGAATTATTTGTTAGAAATCCACTAAAAAACAGGTCTCCGTTTCCAGTGGCAACGTATTTAACTTGCGACCACACCACGGCCTCGGTGACCTACTTCCTCGAGGCATTCCTAACTGATGTCTCAAGGTTGTATGGACGCCAGGGAAGGAAGTCACTGCTCATGCTAATGTGTGATGGGTCGATGGTGCTGATGCAAGCTATCTCAATGTTATTTGGAAGGAAGAGCTTAAATGATGCCATCAACCACTACTACAGGATAGCAAGTGGTAAAGGAACAAAAGCAGACTCCGCTGTGCCGGTACTTCATCGCTGCCTGAGCCATGTCATGAAAAATGCAAAGGAGATGTGCAGAAAGTAGTAAGCATAACCTTCTGTAACAACTTTTTGTTTTGTTTTCTTTCACACATGAAGTAACAATGCACTGTGGGTTTGTAGTGACAGTTGGAGTGTCATCAGAATGTCAGCAGAATGTCACAGTTAAGATATAATGATTGAGACATTATAACGTGCATAGGATAAACACAAAGCAGAAATTCTAACATTAATCTCTTCTATTATTAACAATTGTTGTGCTAAGAACAGAGTGATAACCAAAGGTTTTATCTTTCAATGATTCTAAAAGTAGTTGGAATCCTCTTCCCAATATCCACACTTCAGATAGGTCTAAGTTGAGGGAAGATTCCCTTGCCTCTGTTCTGCTTCTAAAATGCAAAGAATGATGTTGTATGCAGATACACAATAGTACTGTATTTATATTTGGGTTAGATATACTGTACAAATCACAGTACATTAATTGCATTTCTTATTATTGCAATTAAATCTAATCTAGTTTACATTAATCAAAGATTTAACCTCAGTCTTTTTGTTTACATCCTGCAGTGCACCTAAACACTACCACTTGGCCATGCACATTTCGCACGAACACTGACTGCAAACTCACCACTAATGCCACTGTTACGGTTAACTGCAGGACATACCGGGCAGCAACAACTTTGCCAAACGCAACAGGCAAGTGGTGTCCAAAGCACCACTGGACATGGAAGGTGAGGCCAACCTTTACTTCTGTAAAGGCCTGATGATTCACTTTACCAAATACCTCCTCCCATATGCCGGTCTGTGGACTGGGATAATGGTTGGTCAGTCATATTTAACAATTTACAAGTTGTTGATGTATACTTATACACATACATATATACTTCTTCACATCATTTCACTGCAATGATCGATAATGAATGATATTGTATGTGACAAATAAACTCTCTTGAATCTTGAATCTCTTGAATCTCTTGAGCAAATAAAAACACCTTGCATCATTTATTTCGTTCCAAAGGCGACCTTGGACGACATGGGCATACCAAGGCTTTGGAGCTACATTAGGGTCAAATGTTTTGTACTTGAAAAAATAAAATTTGAAACTGAAAATTCATGCGTTGATCTTGAATTTTGAAAAATACAACAATGTATTCAAAATAAAAATAAGTGTATGAAACGTTTTTTCAGGTTAAATATAAGTTTGATTCACTTTGGTAATTCTTTTGAATGAATAATTTATTTTTACTTTTCACTTCCATATGTATTTTAACATTTGAGGTCTTATTTTTTTCAGTTGCATGTTTTATCTTTTCAGATTCAGATCTTATTTTTTACAGTTTCAAATCTTATTTTTTCACTTTCAAATCTTTTTTTCACTTTCAGATCTTTTTTTTCAGTTTCAAATCTGTTTTTTGAGTTTCAGACTTTTGACCCTGATGTGGCGTGGGGGGCGTGGCATCAACTGAGAGGGGTGTGGAATCATGAGTGACAGTGCCTTCAGGGAACGTAGGAACTAAAAAAATTCTGACTCAACACTTATATACACCATATTCATGTGACTGGCAGTGTAAAAATTGATGCCAGTGACAAACTTCCATTTAGAAATCTGTTTTAGACAGTACTGAGCACCAATTGCGGTATAAGAGCGATAAATTATGCCAGATTTTGCAGTTCAACAGCCACATTTTAAGTGCTGATATGTCCGATTTCCACATAGCACTGTGAACGCAGCGTAGTGTCCACTTCGCTTGCGATGATGGCGTCCGGTCGGTCGGGTCAATCTGCTGGAGCCCATACATCCAGCACACAGGTGAGAAATGTTAACTAAGCTTTGGGAAATCATAACAAACATTAAGGGGTCGTTTTTGTGACAACATACTTTTTTTTTGTGACGTCTTTTAAGTGGCAAATTTGTCAGAGCTGGAAAGTGTGATTGTCCACAACTCCATCATCACGGCCCTGTTGATGCTTCCTCATCCAGTAAACGTGTCCCCTGGATGAAACCTTTGAGCTTGGGGAAAAGGAAACAATCCTAAAACACCTCCCTACTCACCTGACCTGGCTCCAGGCGATTTTTGTGGCACCAGGTGGGTGCCACAAAATGAGAACATAACGGAGGATAATAAAACGCAGGGCATTATGGAGAAGAGCCAGTGGGACTTAAAACACATTAGATTCCGTTCGAGACGTCTCACAAGACTTGATGACTTTGTATCCCAGTACCAAAGCAGCCACACAGCCCTACTGAGGGAGTTTGAGGACCGAAATTGTTCGGCAGAAAGGTTTGAACATATAATTTATAAAAGTATGGAAGTATTAATCATTCTTGGTCTACACATACTGTGAAAAGCAAAGAAGGTTCTTGATAACTGCTTCAATTAAAACATATTAATTCTTTCTGCAGAGATTCAGGCCTCTAGTTTCGCAGACCGGGCGAGGCGGAGGCGCAGCGCACCTGCGCTTCGCCAACTGGGTGTGGCCAGGCAGATTTTGCAAGTTTGGCACACCGTGCGCGCTGGCGCAGCTACTCTTTCCCACCTCCGTCCCTCCTACCTGCGCAAGTCGGAAAGAGGGAGGAGAGAAGGCGTGGAGTGGGTTTTACACAGCCGATTCACATCACACCAATTAAACGAGTCCCTCTCCTCGCCCTTAAATGCGCCGTGCGAAGGCGTAATGAGAGTTTACTCAATTCGCCATGGCAGAAGAGAGCAGCAGCGTCAGACGGCCAAACTTCTCCCAGGAGGAAACTGATGTTTTGGTCCGGGAGGTCCCAGCTTGCAGTGTCCGAACATACGGAACTGCGAGCAGACCTCCACGGGCTGATGATGCAAAGGTAGCCTGGTCACCACAATTAAAAAATTAGCATACACGTGTCACCAGGCAATTCGAGTCACAAATCACCTGGATATTAATGGAGTGTATCACCTGGATATTAATGGAGTGTACTCCCTTACGGTTCACATAAGTGATGGCTTGGGTATCTGGGGTGCGCAACTGTACGTGTGTGCAGTCGATTGCTCCCAGTACCCCAGGGAATCCACATTTCAACAAGAAACCTCGCTTCGTTTCCAGCTGGCTCTCAGGTGTGAAAAATTATGTGCTCATTTGCATGCCGAACTAGACTAGAAGTCACTGCATGTATAGCCGAACTGTATACTGAATATATGTATATATGTATATATATATATATATATATTTATATATATATATACACACATATATATATATATATACACACAGTGGGGCCACGTCTTAGTCCAAACCCATCGGCAGCTACTGTTCTTTCAGCTAAGAAGAAGCTGAAAAAAGCAGTCTGTAACATTTTGAATGCTGTGAAACTCTGTGTGCTGAAGTTATTGTGGAAACCATAAAAGAATTTAATAGCCAGCGAAAATTACATGGACCTCTCACAGTCAACCTGGTCAATAATGACACACCCACTGTCATAGAAATGGAAAAGGCATGTGCAAAGATTCTGTCCTGTGATGACACATTGAGTCCCACTCATAAGAAAATCAAGGGGAGTTCTTCTAAAAGAAGTTCTCAAAGTCTGATTCTCTTGAGTGATGACACCTCAAGTCCCCCTCAGAAGAAGATCAAAAAGACTTCGGGCTCTAGTTTCCCGGCGCGGTGCAGGGTGGCGCAGGGTGGCGAACCCCGCGCAGAGCTAGTTTGGAGCAGCGCAACCCAAGGCGCACTCAGTTTAGTAGTTTGGCAGACCGAGGTCCGCTGAGATGGGTGTGGCGGCGCAGCAGGGGGAGGTGTCGACAGATCCAGCTTGCCGCAGTGACAGTTTCGTGCCAAAAGGCTTCGCCGAAGGTGCGCTAAAAGCTTGCAGCTGAAACCAGGTCTACTGTCAGTGCAGGCAGAGCGCAGCCGGTGTAAGCCGAAGTTTGGCTGACCGGCGGACAGTGCGCACACGTCAGCAAAACCTCACAGGCAGGTTTCCAGAATATCAGGCACATTAATAATGCAATAAATACCCCAAAAAACACTATTCAATGCAACTATCTGCAATCAGCACATACATCTTTCTCTATATCGACTGTCCCGTCACATCTGATGTCAGATCAAAGGGGATTGGCACCATTTGGCACGTTTGGGACGCGTAATGGAAACCCAACCTGATTTGATTAACACAGCTGCAAACTAATGAGTTCACATCCCTCTCAGCCAACCACAAATAGCCACAGCATCATATAGGGAGTATATATTCAGCATCTGTCATCTTAGAAAAGTCAAAAGAAAAGAAACAGAGTGAGACTGCGAGAGAGAAAGAGAGAGCGCACGCGCGCACGCGCGCACGAGAGAAACGCAACATTGATTTACAATTGTGGTGACCTCCTCCTTGCATCATCAGCCCGTGGAGGTCTGCTCGCAGTTCCGTATATTCGGACACTGGGAGCTTGGATCTCCCGGACCAAAACATCAGTTGCCTCCTGGGAGAAGTTTGGCCGTCTGACGCTGCTGCTCTCTTCTGCCATGGCGAATTGAGTAAACTCTCATTACGCCTTCAGGCGGCGCATTTAAGGGCGAGGAGAGGGGCTCATTTGATTGGTGTGATGTGAATTGGCTGTGTAAAACCCACTCCACGCCTTCTCTCCTCCCTCTTTCCGACTTGCGCAGGTAGGAGGGACGGAGGTGGGAAAGAGGAGTAGCTGCGCCAGCGCACACAGTGTGCCAAACTTGCAAAATCTGCCTGGCCGCACCCAGTTGGCGAAGCGCAGGTGCGCTGCGCCTCCACCTCGCCCACCCAGTTGGCGAAGCGCAGGTGCGCTGCGCCTCCACCTCGCCCAGTCTGCGAAACTAGAGCCCTTCTTCTCCAAGTAGTTCTCCACCACAAGAACAACAGGTACGCCCATTAAAATAAAATAAAATTCAAATTTCCAAATGCAGTGCTAGTTCAAACTGTGTATGTTAATAAACGGCTGATTTCTTTGCATATAAATCATTCTGCATGCAGTTTTTTTGGGAGAAATGCTTATCAGAACTACTTCACAGTTAACAGTGACTGTTATAAAAAATTATAAAACTCAAATTGGCAGACACCTTGTATTGTATAGCATTAACCTAACCTTGACACTAGATTCCAGGCAGCAGAGTGTTACTGCTTGTTGCCTCTCTCTCCCTCATTTTTTCATCAAATTCAGGCAATCACAGAACTAATGTAACAGAATTAAATTGTGATTAAAAAATGTGACTATATTTTGGTTTTTAAATCTAGCACCTGGTAATTATCATCTAATTTTGACATCACTGCTGCATATGAATATCAATAATAATAATAGTCTATTAGTCAGATGCGTAGTCGGGGAAATACTGGACCTCAAAATCAATAATTTCTGACATGTACAATTAATGTAGGCTGTATGCCATGAATACTTTCCCTTCACTTGACAAATCGATAATTTATTTGAAGTACTTCAATTCCAAAATTGAAAAGATTATGATATAGATTGGTGTGATCCATGAAACAAGGACAACACTTCTTTTTTAACATGTTTGATGTAATAATGAAAAATATGTATTGTTTATTTTTGTTTTACATGTATGATCTGAAGCTTGCCAAGTTATCGAAAAAAAAAACCCCACAGAGGTTGTGGTTTCAGTGGTCCCCTGCTTTACCAAAGAACATCTTATCATCCGCCACAGTGAACTCTGTTCACTTAGACCTGGTTAACAGGCAAGGTACAGTTATCATTTTGGTTGTATTTCAAAAGCGTATATAAATATATATTTATTTTACTGTAACAAACAATAATAATTTTCCCCTTTTATGATTCCATGATATAGATAATCGAAGGCTTGTTTCACCTTTCTGGGAACCATCTG
>NC_065526.1:38556459-38560997 GCF_006386435.1 Epinephelus moara
ACTGTTATAAAGTTGTGTAAAGTTGTGTGTCATCTGCATAAGTATGGTAGGAGATGTTATGATATTCCATAATCTGAGCAAGAGGGAGCATATAGATGTTGAACAGAAGAGGCCCAAGAATGGACCCTTGAGGAACTCCACTTGTAATTTTTGTTCGCACAGATTCATAATTGCCAAGTGACACAAAGAAATCCCTGTCTTGTAAATAACATTTAAACCAATTTAGCACAGTGCCAGAAAGTCCCACAAACTTTTCTAGTCTGTTGAGCAGTATCTTATGGTCGACTGTGTCGAATGCAGCACTGAGGTCTAGTAATACCAGAACCGAAATCTTTGATGCATCACTGCTCAGATGAATGTCATTTAAAACTTTTACAAGTGCAGTCTCAGTGCAGTGATGTGCTCGAAATCCAGACTGAAAGGCATCAAAGGAATTGTTTTGCTCCAAGAAGGTGTTAAGTTGCTGAAAAACAACCTTTTCAATGATCTTTCCTAAAAATGGTAGGTTTGATATGGGCCTGTAGTTATTTATTACTGAGGCATCCAGATTAGGCTTTTTTAAGAGAGGTTTAATGACTGCGGTCTTCAGGGCCGTTGGAAAAAGGCCTGACTGAAGAGAACAGTTGACTATCTGTAGTATATCTGATGCTATGCAGTTAAAAACATCTTTAAAAAAGCTTGTAGGCAGTGTCAAGGCAGCAGGTAGTGGACCTAAGGTTTCTAACTATGTCTGTCAAAGTAGCATAATTTCATGGGTGAAAAAGTGTCAAATTAACTGGAGTAGTCTTATGAGGCACAGGTGAAATAGTCACTGTGTTATAGTTACAGACTGTCTGTCTTATCTTTAAAATCTTGTCTGTGAAAAAAGAAGCAAAGTCATTGCATGCCTTGGTGGATAGCAGTTCAGGAGGGACTGACGCTGATGGGTTTGTCAGTCTGTCAACAACAGTAAATAAAGTCTGTGCATTGTTGTTATTTTTTTTGATAATCTCAGAGAAAAAGGACTGCCGCACCCTTTGTAGCTCCAAGTTATAGATGTGCAGACTTTCCTTATAGATGTCATAATGAACCTGGAGTTTGGTTTTTCGCCACCTGCGTTCTACTTTTCTACATTCTCTTTTTTGAGCTTTTACCCGTGTGGTGTTCCTCCATGGTGGTTTTTTCTTACCAGAGACAACTTTGACCTTCATGGGGGCAATATTGTCCATAATATTCATAGCTTTAGAGCTGAAACTATGAACCAGATCATTGACAGAGACTGAGGGCAGAGCTGGTGTGGGTGTAAAATCCTGGGTGAATAGTGTACAGGTGTTTTCATTGATATAGCGTTTTCTGATTACCTCTGTTGTAATTTTACTGGTGTCAGCGGAGATGGCCATTTTAAAGAAAACACAGTGATGATCGGAAAAGGCAACATCAGTCACCACAACCTCAGAAATGTTGAGCCCTTTGGAGATAATTAGATCTAAAATATGTCCCTTATTGTGTGTTAGCTCTGTTACATGCTGGGAAAGTTCAAAGTTGTCCAGGATGTAGAAAAGTTCTTTCGCACTGCCATCTTTGGGATTATCAATATGAATATTAAAATCACCCACTATAACAACACAGTCAAAATCAATACTGTCAAAGTGCTTTTAAGCAGGTCCCAAAGATAAGAGAAAGCTGGTTGTGGAACAGATACGTAGACAGGGGGAGATATTAAGGGGTGCAAAGGTAGTGGTCCAGGCTAAGCAGGGACAGTGGTTGAATTGGTAAAGTGCAGAGAAGAGGAAGTTTAGTTGGAGGGACCTGTGGAATATGGAGGAGAATCGTATTAGATTCCTGGTAGGGGCTACATACGATATGTTACAACCCCCCAGAACCTAAAACTGTGGGTAAATGGGGACCCATCATGCCCATTGTGTTCAGGTACTGCAACCTTAAAGCATATTTTGTCAGGCTGTAAAGTTAGCTTGTCACAAGGCCGGTATACATGGCGATATAACCAGGTGTTGAAAAGTTTAGCTGCGGGCATCAAAGGGAAGCGAAGACAGGCAAATTCAGAAGGTTTTAAGAATAGGCGTTTGTCCATGAGGGGGAGAAATACAGAAGGAATAAATTAGTAAGGAGGCAAGGGTGTGGCCGCCTAGAAGGTGCTTGTGATTGGGAAATTCAAGTAGATTTAGGGGGAAAGCTTGTTGTTCCCCAGGAAATAGTTTGTACCAAGCAGAGGCCTGACATAGTGTTGTGGTCAGTGAGTCAACAGATAGTTTATTTCATTGAGCTGACAGTTACTTGGGAAGACTCAGTTGATGAAGCCTATGAAAGGAAAAAGCTTAGGTATGCAGACCTAGGGGCAGAAGCTGAGCAGCAAGGGTGGAAAACTAGGATTTGTCCAGTGGAAGTGGGGTGTAGGGGATTCATAGCAAGATCAGCTCTCTCACTCCTGGGGGAACTCGGACTGTGGGGACAGAGTTTGAGGAAGACAGTAAAGGAAATGTCAGATGAAGCAGCCAGAGCTAGTCAGTGGATTTGGATGAGGAGGAATAATGTCAGTTGGGGGCCAGCAAGGGGACCTACTAGGCAGGGTACATAACTCCTTGAGATCAGATGGAGAGATCCACCAATCAGTCCTCTCAGGAGAAAATCCAGGAAGAGGAAGGTTATTTAAGTGTGGGAGTGGCCTATTTTAATTCCTGTTGTTTGAGACCATGCTGCAAGGTGAGTGTGTTTGCTGATTCTGTGACTCAATCTTTTCTATCTCCCTTAACTTTAGCTTATATTGGAGTTATGATATGTAGCGTGTGAAATAGGGTATGGTGAATGGGCTAGGAAAGGTAGTATCGGCAAGGTCACTACCTGGAGCTCACATAATCGGAGCCTGGGTTTGTTGAAGGTGGCAGTGCTGTTTGGGCTGAGAAAGCCTGTGAGTTTATCTTCTCTATCTCCTTTAACTTTAGCTTATATTGGAGTTATGATATGTAGCATGTGAAATAGGGTATGGTGAATGTGCTAGGAAAGGTAGTATTGGCACGGTCACTTCCTGAAGCTCGCATAAACCGAGCCTGGGTTTGTTGAAGGTAGCAGTGCTGTTTGGGCTGAGAAAGCCATGTGTAATGTAAGGTGAAGGAGGTTGTTGGGTCGGTGCGGGGAGCAGTGAGAGCTTGCATTAGGGGAGTGTCTCTGGGATGCTAGAGATCACTGTCTAGCCTCCTGGAGGTGTCGTGGGACCAACTAGACGAATCACTGGTGAAAGGAGGTTCCCACCTGATGACCCCAAAGACGTGTTAGTTATCACTGCTCACTGATCTGTATAGTGAAGCCTTGCCATAATAGCTTATCATAGGGCTTAGGAGGTTATTCACTAATAGGGATGGGAATCGAGAACTGGTTCCTCTTAAGAACCGGTTACAACTGGTTCATTTCATCCACATCATTAGCCTTTATGCTTAACGATACCCTTATCGATTCTTTTCATTACGCCGAATCTTTACGTCAATGACACACGTCACGCTCGTCAGTCAGCAACACGTTGAAAAACAAAGAAGACGTAATGGCAGAGAGACAGAAGCGGTTGAAAGCGTGGCTTTACTTCACCAAAAAAGACTCTACAGCACGACGTGCAATTTATGCAGCACCATAATTACATGCAAGGGCGGAAACACCACCAACTAGGCCTGAACGATAGTATATCTTTTAAGCATCACCATCGCAATGCACACGTGTGCAATATTTACATCGCGGGGCTTGCGATGTGGCTTGCCCTAATTAAATTAAAATTTATAATTTATAAAGCCCAGTATCACAAATCACAATTTGCCTCACAGGGCTTTACAGCATACGACATCCCACAGCATACGACATCCCTCTGTCCTTAGGACCCTCACAGCGGATAAGGAGAAACTCCCCCAAAAAAACCCTTTAACGGGGCAAAAAAAACGGTAGAAACCTCAGGAAGAGCAACTGAGGAGGGATCCCTCTTCCAGGAAGGACAGACGTGCAATAGATGTCGTACAGAACAGATCAGCATAATAAATTAACAGTAATCCGTATGACACAATGAAACAGAAAGAGAGAGAGAGAGACAGAGACAGAGAGAGAGACAGAGACAGAGAGAGATGCAGGACAGACGGTAATGACAGTAGCTTACAACAACATTAATGAAAGTAATAATATTATAATTCTAGTTCTGGCTACTGTGGTACAATATGTTGAAAGTATATATTAATATCTGATAGTATACATATGTGACAATAATCATATGTGTATAATAACAGTAGAAGTATGACTAATGATAACAGCAGCAGCAGGAGGCATCTGGCAGGACCACGGCAGCAGCACAACCACACACGTCACACTATCCAGGCACCNAACAGTAGAAGTATGACTAATGATAACAGCAGCAGCAGGAGGCATCTGGCAGGACCACGGCAGCAGCACAACCACACACGTCACACTATCCAGGCACCGCTGCAATACGAGTTAACCTGAGAGACAGTGGAGCACAAAGGCTCCGGAGAAGAAGCCGAGTTAGTGACATCCAGAATGGCCGAGTTAGC
>NC_065526.1:38568118-38578314 GCF_006386435.1 Epinephelus moara
AGGTTAACTCGTATTGCAGCAGTGCCTGGATAGTATGACGTGTGTGGTTGTGCTGCTGCCGTGGTCCTGCCAGATGCCCCCTGCTGCTGCTGTTATCATTAGTCATACTTCTACTGTTATTATACACATATGATTATTGTCACACATGTATACTATCAGATATTATTATATTATTATTAATTATAATATTATTACTTTCATTAATGTTGTTGTAAGCTACTGTCATTACCGTCTGTCCTGCATCTCTCTCTGTCTCTGTCTCTGTCTCTCTCTCTCTCTGTCTCATTGCGTCATACAGTTTACTGTTAATTTATTATGTTGATCTGTTCTGTATGACATCTATTGCTTGTCTGTCCGTCCTGGAAGAGGGATCCCTCCTCAGTTGCTCTTCCTGAGGTTTCTACCATTTTTTTTTCCCGTTAAAGGGTTTTTTGGGGGAGTTTCTCCTTATCCGCTGTGAGGGTCCTAAGGACAGAGGGATGTCGTATGCTGTAAAGCCCTGTGAGGCAAATTGTGATTTGTGATATTGGGCTTTATAAATAAAATTGATTGATTGATTGATAGTTGGGATGGGGTCTAAGAGACACGTTGATGATTTAGATGAAGAAATCACTGCGGTCAATTCTTGAAGAGAAATTGGGGAGAAGCAATCTAAATATATATTAGGTCTTAAGCTGTGTTTGAGGTTAGGTAGGTACTATCTGAGTACAGGAGGTCATGAATTTTGCCTCTAATAGTTAGAATTTTGCATGCACATCTAAATTGCTGAGTGATGCTCGTAAAACTTGCTTCCGTTTTAATGACTGACCAACAAAAGATGTTTAATTTAGTGGAATAAAGAATAAATAGCCTATTCAAGTGCTGGAATTTGTTATTTAGGATACATGACAATGCCTGAACGCAACACAGGCTCCGCTCCATACACTGTGTGTACAGTGCCGTGCTGTAGGTTCGGGGCAGGCTCGGTTATAATTGTCTCGGACTCTGGAAAATGTGGCCCGAACGCCAGACCATCAAAGCCCTCTCAGGAGCAGCAGAGCAAGCAAGCCGATGGCTGTGGGTGAAGAGGCGAGACACCTCCTGGGCCCCAAAGTAACACCAGTGGCTTAGAAGGGTTGAAAGCAGAGGGGGGCACACCTGGGACGCCAGGCGTTGCCGATGAGCCCTCTGGAGGTGTAGTGGGCCCATCGTCATCGAAACACCAGTGAAGGAGGGTGCCCACCTGATGACCCCAATGAAGCTTCCAACCCCCCCAACACCACAGCTTTGCAATCACTCTGATGGATACGTCGTCACCACTCAAACCTCAGGTTTACAAGCTTAATCTAGGGATTGTTTCATCTAGTCCTAAAACAGAACTAGTGTGCTCACCTGTGTCTGTGTGTGTGTGCGCACACGTGTGTGTGTGTGTGTGCGCGCGCGCGCGCATCGGGGCCGAACTCCGCTGTGCACGATACAGAGACAGAAATGACATGCCCTCGTGTAAACAATAAGTCATCACATTATAAGGTGAAACGTTTCACCATATATCATGATAAATAGTATATTGTTATGTTATTATATGAAGCGTCCGTCACGCAAAATAATATAGTTTATGAAGAGATAAGATGGAGCCCTCTCCTCTCCTCTTATATGCTTTACTCACAAGCATGTGAATTGACCTGGATATGAAGCGTCCATAGCGCCAAATAATATAACGATAGTTATAGTATAGTTATAAAATCAGCAGCCGCGGTATATTTCAGCAGTGGCGGTGCGCCGCTGCATATAGGGGAAACACTGAAAGAGATGGTGGTTTCACTGAACAGATGCCTATTTTCAGCACATTTTATGCTGTTGCATTCAAAGCAATATCAGCCTAATAATTCCAGAATGATTAATTCTCACCAAGTAGAGCTACTGAAATCATCTGGTGGAAAATAATGCATCCTTAAAAAAAAATATATAAATCGCAATATACATCGCTGGGGGCAAAAAAATCGCAATGTCAATTTTTCCCAATATCGTGCAGCCTGACCACCAACATGCTGAAGCATTTGTCGTTGTGTAACATTATTTGACGTAGATGAAAACAAATGCTGAACAAATAATCTTTCATTTGTTCCATTTTAGATGACAGCGGTGGACCAATTTCATATTTGTTTACTTACACAAGCACTTATCTCTTGTTTAGAATAGAAACTCCATAAAATTTGTGTTGTTGACACCAAAAACTTTTAAGGTCTACTTTTTCTACACAGAAAATTCACAGGAAATAAGGGAATCAATAAAGAATCCGACTGATAAGCAGAATCGATAATGACATTGATATCGATAAAATCCTATCAATTCCCATCCCTATTCACTGAGCGCTGATCCTTTATCTAGAGCACAAATTTCTTGTGTTTATTTGAACTCTGTGGTGTTACAAACTCATTAAACACATTCATTTCTGTTTTTAATGGACTTCAACTACTATTCACTGGATTTTCAGATGTATGGAATTTCGCCAAGGCAAAATGTCCTCATTTTGCATTGTAAATGAAAGTGAAATAATCTGTGTATTCCCCTCGTGATTCAGATCCACTCCATTATTTAATGGGTTCTTCCTCAGCCCATGCTACATCCTTCTAGGGCTGTCAAAATTGCTCAAAAATGACGTTCGAATATTCCTTCTAAAAATAACTCATAGGTTCGAACCATTCGAATATTTTTTTCCCCCATTATGTCCACAAGAGGGCAAATTAATACAAGGAAACATAGGCTACTTGTATATGTATTAATACAAGGAAACATAACTACTTGTAGGTATTTTTATTTCAACATAAACGTCTTTGAAAACATTTATATACCTACACATTAAAACACATAAAACAATTATCTATAACATTACGTTATAAACGACCGCGGACCTCTCGCTCGCCCCCCCCTCTCTGACCCGTGGCCACCGCCCGCGGAAGCGCTGCGAATAGCCTCGAAGCACCGGACTGTGACCGGCTCGCGCCCTGCAGCGATCGTTTCGGCGTCTGGTCTATTTTCTGCGCGAGCTGCGAGCGAATGTGTCAAGCCGGGTGACGGAGACAACAGCTGGGAGCAGAACCGCTTGTAGACAAGGCTGGAGAAATGCGCGTCTGATGCCAACGCCCACTCGCAAAGAGGACAGCTGCGGTGGTGTTTTTTCCCCCTTCCACAATCGAATATCAATTTTCACATACGAAGGTCCATTTTTTTTTTTTCAAATTCGAATTTAAATTCGAATTTAGAATATTCGTTGACAGCCCTACACCCTTCCACCAAGTTTCATTAAAAATGGGTCCCGTAGTTTTTCTGTAATCCTGCTGATGAACAAACCAACAAGAAAACCATACTGAAAACTAAACTTTCTTTGGTGGAGTTAATAAGGACAGACAACTGATCGTTATTTTGGTTAGTTTTATTAGCTGAATGAATATAATCCCTTATTTTTAGACCATTAATTTTACTCTTCAACAAAGAAACAGTAGCTCAGCTTCAGTGTTTTATGTTAGTAGACTTTCAGGTACAGAGAAAGTGTGAACATCTTACACACTGAAATAGGATGATTGTGTATCAGGTGGCACTCTTCCAAACACTGACAGCTACCACACAGAGTGAGGGTTTCAAATGTAGTGAGTCCATTTAGACTGGAGATTAGATGATATCTTGTGATGGACTCAGGAGGACTTTAAAACACAAGGGTTAAAGATACAACAATGAACAGCAGTGACACTGATAAGCATCCACATACAGAGCTTTCACAGCATGTTACAGGACCAATTACTTCATACTGTATATCTCCTGTTGGGTTTTTGCTCAGCACGTTCCTTCTTTGTGAGTGTGAAACACTCATGTGTTGTGTTACATGTACAGCCAGAAGACAGTGGAAGCCAGCAGCAGGGATCTACAGCATGGTGACACACAACAGGAACACAACTGTTTTCATGCACAAAACCTGTGTTTGAACAGTAACACACATGTGAATGATATAATGTGCAACTACATCACAAGGCTGGTGGGGGTAAAGTCTTGACATAGAGAACAGTTGGAAGACCATTATATGTGTATAAAGGCATCATGTGGAGGGTCTATACTGGGAGCTTGGGCCTTTAAACTATAGTTATAATCAACTGGGAGAACTGGTACATCACTGGTGCTACAGCTTGTAATGGTAAAAATACACACGACGCAGTCACAGTTTGGCTGTAGCAGCATGTCCATACCAGAGCACGTCCATTATAATCAACTAAAGCTGCTACACTGACCACGGAAGCTGCACTTGCTTGGCAGGCACTGCACTGCTCAACATTAATTTTACACAGCTGGTCTATTTATTTTTCTCTGCATGGCTCTGCAGCCCTCCAACAGGTAAAAACTACTGACAACTGTCTGTTTAAAAATGATAAAAATGAATACCTCATTATACCAGAAGCAATGCCAAGCAACAGAGCAACACTGTGTGTGTTTTTACATTTTACATTAAAATAAATTGATACATCCTGTTGTTATAACGATCCCGTTACTGAATCCAGTACCAGTTAATATAGCTTATATGCTTCCGAACCCTTCATAGCATTATCACTTGCCAAAACTCAATACACACACCGTGAAGCTGACACTACAGAGACAGTCAGTGCAGCAGGTAAAAAAAAAAACCAAAACACTCTGCTCCGCCTATGTGACACGCTGCGTCTGTGCCCCTAGTATTTTGGCTGTAATGGGTCACCTCATGGTGAGCTGAATTGTTACATGTCTGGATAGGTTGGACTGTGACAAGCTGGAGGTAGGACTGAGGGTGTGAATGCACACAGTGACATGGTATCTGGGTTCAGTATAAAATGCTGTTCATGTATTCATGCTAAATAAAAGCACCTGCTCAGGCAGCAAAAAAGTGTGTTCTGCCCTTTTTTGTTGGACTACTGGCTGTGGGGTCAAAGTTCTTCAGTGTTTAATGAGTGATAGAAGGTACATATCAACAGCAAAGGCCTGGACTCTGGTTTCTAGCATCCATTCAAAATATTACAGAATATTTACTGTTTTTGCAGAGGTTGACTATGCCAACCATCCCATGCTGAAAGTTTTCAGCAAATCTATCAATTTCCACTTCATGGACTGACTACTTTTTTATCTGATTAAATGTAAGTTTATAATTACTTCTAACAAGCAGTTTAAAGCCAGATTTCTAGATGATTCTGAATTGACGGAGTTTTTACTTTTGGTGACAGAATACAGAAAACAAAGATTTACATTCTGAAAAAAAAAGTTGTCTTTTTAGGAAGAAATCCCTCCCTTTAAGATTAGCAGATTGTTCAGTATTGTTGACATAAATGCTTTAAAAATGTATAACCACTGCACCGACAGTGAACACTGAAGAACAAGGACACCATGTCAGCTCAGGAAATGCTACTTGTTTTAAATAATGGCTCAACTTAGAAGTATGCAGCATGTACTATGTCACAGGGGAAATATGGTAAAAATGAGGTTTCTACATCAACTAAAATGAGTTATCAGTTAATGAGGTTAAAGGAATACTTCACCTGCACGTTAGGATTTAAAACACGTCAGTACAAACAGTCCCAGGCACAGCCGAGTAGCGTGCCTAGCTTAGGGCGTGCTACTCAAAGGTGAATGTTTGTTTCAAATAGGAAGGTGTTAGTGAAAACACATGTGTTTGGGAAGTACTGACCATACGACTGGATAAAAAAAGACTTGGATTATACTGGCAAGTTGTGTGAGAGTTTGTAAACAGATGTTTTGCTATAGTTTTGTGATTAAATGTCCCCATTTACTTCAATTTATGAAAAATGTTTGGATTCTCGGTTCACCATGGAGGCATGCAAGAAAATCAAAGTTTTCTTCACCAATTCCAGGTAACGTGGTGAGTAACTGAAATACAAATGGTCATTTTGCAGGTGAAATATTCCTTTAAAATCACCAGAAACAACCAAGTGAAATGAAATATGTTGTTTCTGTGAGCTGTAGAGTTGTCACCACAAACTTTATCAAAGGACACGATTGCCGTGACAGACCCCACAGTAAATGACAGAAGTCTGCTTGTCATTTACAAACTAAGGGCACAAACACACACAGAGCAGTGAGCTGCAGAGCTCCTGCTCATTTTCAATGAGAGGAGCTTCACAGTTCAGATGAACACGCTGGGACCTCACAGGAAGGAAAACTGTGGTGCAGTTAATCCCACCTGACATTTGGACATGTATTTATTATAAATGAATGTAAATTGAAGCTTAGCATTTAAAAAAAAATCCAATCAGATTTCATCCAATCTGTATCACTGAAAACTCAAACAGCACCAGCAGTGGACTAAGTGGTTTGGTGTATTTGGACCGACAGCTCAGTGTGGGAAGTATTGGTGCTCCTGTGTGTTTCTACTCAAAGTAAGGTCTGTGTTTCAACATGACCATCTTCTTCTTCTTCCTCTTCAGTCAAACCCCTGCTTCAGGAGGTCAGACTGCATGACATCAGCGGGGCTTTACAGGTCATAAAGGGTCTCCAGCACAGTGGCCAGAGACCAGGCCTGGGTCTCACAGCTGAATGGGCAGTACTGGCCATTCTCATTGGTCAGCTCTGGCAGACCTTTCCATGGAGACCTGAGAAGAAACAGGGCGGGTCAAAGGTGACAACACACCAACAACAAAATGATTTATTACACATCACTTAATGGACCTTCCTGAATGGTACAGCACGTAACAAACTAAGACATTGTAAAGCGCTTCAATAATATTCCGAAAGGAACACTAGCATGTTTTACATGAGCTCTTACTAATTCCTAAGTTAGAAACAGAAAACACTTTTACATGATCAGTTTTTAGATTTGACAAGAGATGAAAAGAAAGAACATGGGGTGAGAAATAATACCATTCATTAAAATGGCCAATAACAGTATAATTTTAAAAATGAAACTTGAACATTTTGGAAATGTTGGACAACAGTGCTGATGTCATTAGCTATGACTGTATCATGTGAGACAAAGCAGAGTAGGTGGATGAACAGACAGACCTCTCCAGGTGGGTATAATGTCGAGAGAGAACATTTTTCACCAGGGTGACCGTCTTTGCGTAGCTTTCTTCTCCCAGCTTCTTAGCAAAGTAGAGCTTAGCACGCAGGAAGTAGCCTACTGGCCACAGCCACTCCTACACACACGCACGCACGCACGCACGCACGCACGCACGCACACACACACACACACACACACACACACACACACACACACACAGAGTTAGCTATTATTGTGTTATTATGTTAGTTAGCAACATAGTGCTGCATCACCATTAAAAGGAAACATCCTGTCAACATCATTTCAGTCATAACTTAATAGACATGTTGGAGAAAATTCAAAATTCAAATGATGATTATGGCAGTAATGCTGTGTTAAAAGTACTTTGAAGGCTGTTTTAGAATATGTGGTTTACTTAGTCATTTGTGTGCTTAAACATACTGTATGATTAATCATTTTTTGTTCTATGTTTGTTAGTTTTACAGTAAGCTTCATCTGGGAGTGACAAATAAACAGTCTCATTTGGGGAATTGTTAACTATCTGCCAATCAAACACTACACGTTCAGGGAGGGCAGAATACGTCCAGTGTGCGCTAGGGTGGGCACCTATGTTTTCAGCTGTAGACACATTCTTCCTGAAGCCATGTGACACAGCAACAGTGTTTTTCTTATTCAACTCTTTAGTGCAGGGTGTGTCACACTCACTGGTCCTTGGTGATAGTTGAAGCCTTTTGCCAGGTTGTAGCTGTCGTTGTCCAGAGAGTTGTCATAGACACCACAGTACACCATGTCACTGGGACAACACAAACACAATGTCAGTGTGAGACTGAATATATAATCCTCCCACTGCTGCCACTATAATCATAACCATTTCTTTTAAGCAGACATGATTACATTTAGAGTCAGGGATAAAAACAGGAAATCCATCATGTGTCTTTAAAAGGATGTTTGTGCATTGAGAATATATGAAGGTTTTATTTACTCAGGGTCAAGTGTCTTCATTCCCAGTGGTCCCAGTAGTTTTTTCTCAGCGACCTCCAGAGCCTCCCAGGCTCTTTCCACTGTAAAGAGCTCTGGAGCCTTCAAACACAATCACAACTCAGTGAAAAGTTACACACAGTTAAAGATTATTCAGATACATGGCCCTATGTTCTTACCACCACCATGGCAATAGTGAAGTTGGGTCTCAGCTGGTAGTCACACCAGGGGCTGGAGGCTCCATAGCTGTCCTTATAGATGCCTTTTTTGTGCACCAGATCAGGGCGCTGCTCATTGGGGTCATTGGGGTCGCCAGACACCCAGAAACCTGCTTCAAAGGACTGCTGGAGCTGCTGGTTCCACTGGGAGTATGAGATAAACATTTCTTTACCTAAAACACAATGAGAAGTGTTTATTACAGATGATGCTGAAGGTCACAATGAGTTCAGGAGGCTTTTCTTTATCTGAAAATTCAGGCTAAACCTCAGTCAGTACATTTATATGCAGCTTGAGAAAATCGAATCATTGGCTGAGTCCGACAGAAACCGTACTTTTAAATACATGCAAACAGCTTGGTCTGACTGAAATTGGATTATCCGTAGCTCGACTAACACACCTAGATAATTCAATTGAAAATCAAACTACTGCTGCATGTATCCACTTAGTCCGACTGGAGTCGGACTCTGCATTCTGTGCATGCACCACTTGTTCTTTCGCAGGCTTTCACCCGGAAGAAGAAGGAGATGACGTAGCAGCAGTGCAGTAACTCACGGAAAATCAAACAAACAAAAACCATGGCGACCAATAAGCAGAGGACGCACTTCTGGACGGATTATGAAACTACATTCATGCTCTGACAGCTAAAGGAGCAAACATTTTGAAGCTTATGGATGGTAGGAAAATGCAAAACGCGGATTTATTTTAAAAAGTTTCTGAACAAGAAGCGGAACTAGTTCAATACGCACTATATTAAAAAGGACACAGCACCGCCTATCGAGGCGGAGGTGATCAGAATTTGGATTTTTCTCTTCTGCATGTATACTCAGACAAGTCGAGAAGTCCAACTTGACTGATTAGCCGAGCTATGAGCTTAGCTCAACTACTGCGTGCATGTAAACGTACTGAGTGTATCTATCAGTGTGTGTGTATAATACCATTTCGGTGTACTTTGGCTCCATCATATGGGAACAGTCCTTGGGCGTGGAGCTCCACAACCCAGCGAACAGCTGACTTACTGAGACCCACTATCTCTACTGCTGCTCCATCTCTGGACACAAAACACATTAAGTTCAATTAATTGTGTGTTTAGTCTATGACCCACCAGAAAACAATGAAAAACAAACCTTTACAATGATGTAAAACAGCAAATCCACACATTTGGTACTTTTGGTGGACTGATCAAACAATTCAATACAGGATCAAAATCTGATGCAAAGTACAGTGAGACATGCAACCTTAGCATTTCTAATTAGCTTTCCTAAAAAACGGTAAGGGATTTGTTCTGTGAAAACTTTCTGACAGCTGGATGTGAAGCAATGTGTGTGTGTGTGTGTGTATGTGTGTGTGTGTTTGTGATCAGACTGTGTGTTACCTTGGAGTAGCAGGCATGCCTTTGTTCCTCGCTCTTTCACTCTCTCCCATTTTGTCCATCCATGTACCACAGTTAAAGCGGTTTCCTCCAGTCACAAAGCCTGTGGCTGGATCCACCTTAGCAAACACGTTGAACCCTGGGAAGGAGTAGAAGAGCTCTTAATACAGGGGCTGGGACTGAAGGATAGTTTGGAGAGCTGCTGCCGTTAACAAATCTATCATTGGGCTCTGTAGTGCCGGAGAAGGATTTGTTACAGTTATAGTTTTGATTTTTTGAAGTGGGTTTGTATGGGGTACTTATCCACAGTCAATGTATATTAGATACAGCAGATGTCTGTAAACATGCCCTCAGTTTGAAGAAGCAGGCTAGTGTTACTAACCCTTTAAACAAGATCCTGACCAATACTGGATTTTTGGGGTCGATGCCAGTACCAATATATATATATATATATATATATATATATATATATATATACAGTGGTGTGAAAAAGTGTTTGCCCCCTTCCTGATTTCTTACTTTTTTGCATGTTTTCCACACTTAAATGTTTCAGATCATCAAACAAATTTAAACATTAGTCAAAGATAACACAAGTAAACATAAAATGCAGTTTTTAAATGA
>NC_065526.1:38579262-38595468 GCF_006386435.1 Epinephelus moara
TCTTCTCATTAATAAAACCCTTCATTTAAAAACTGCATTTTTGTGTTTACTTGTGTTATCTTTGACTAATGTTTAAATTTGTTTGATGATCTGAAACATTTAAGTGTGGAAAACATGCAAAAAAGTAAGAAATCAGGAAGGGGGCAAACACTTTTTCACACCACTGTATATATATGTATCAGAGTGTATTGAATGAAACTCAGAATATATCAAATAAAACTCTAAATACATAGAATGCAACTTGAAATATATTGAATGAAAGTTGGAATATTCTGAATGGAACTTGAGAATATTGAATGAAATCTGACGTAATCAAGGTGCTGGTGTCATCTTGTGTTTTCACTGGGACTATTCCCGTGACGCAAGAAGTGTTACAGCACGAGCTTGTCAACACGAAATCTAGTTTCAGCCAGGCACATACACAATTTTATATTTTACTTTTTAAATGTACCCCATGCCATCTTTTCTCAATTAAATGCGTGTTATATGCCTGACAACTGCGTCTGAGTCAAGTCCCTGCCCCTCCCTTTTCAACTGCCTTTGCTGTCACAGAGTGACAGAGTTAAAGTAAAAGTTTGAAACAGTTTTAATAAAGTAGTGAATTTAGAAATACATGAGTTCTGTTTAATGATTTTTATCGTGGTATCGAATGAGTATTGAGAATTGTGGAAATTCACTGGTACTGGTATCGACTACTGAAACTCTGGTATCATGACAAGCCTACTGGGTACATATGTTCCTATACACTATCCCAGCCACTTGGTTGTGCCTCTCCATGTACACTGATCCTGTTTGCATCTTACATCCTGCCACTATGTGCTGGATCGTCTCAGAGGCATCTTTGCACAGCCTGCACCTTGGGTCTGACCTGCTGGGGTAGACCCTGGCCTATATGGCTACCAGAGCATGTGAGCACAGCGGAGCAGGTGAAAATTTCCGCTCCTCGCTCGCAGACCTGTCACTTTGCGCCGCTCGTCCGCTCCGCTTGGTTCTGCGCATTCTTCACTCCGCTCCGCTCCACTCCATCATAAATTTTATCCCGCTCCACTCGCTCACCACTCTGCTCAAAAAAACTGCGTCGTACTACCCTAACCTGTAATCTTCTATTCACAAATAAAACATGAGCTTGGTAGATTCTCCGGGGAAGCCCTCTCCCCTCTCCCCTCTCCCCGCAGTTAGGGAAAGTTCTACACGGTACCGCTGTTGGCAGGGTGGAAATAAGTCAAAGTGTAGAGGAGACGGACTGGGTTAAGCGGCCGACCTCCGGGGAAGCCCTCTCGCCTCTCCCCGCAGTTAGGGACCGTTCTCCAAGGTATCGCTGCTTCTCTTCTCAGTTTCATTTCTTAAGTACACAGTAAACTCCATAGTTTTGAAAGAAAATAGTGTGGGTGTGCGCAGGTGCAAAGATGCATTCTGGGTGGGGCATGAGCGACCGGAGTGAAATTGGAGCAAGAGATAAGGCTCCGCTCCACCTTTTAAAAAAAATAGCCGCTCCTCGCTCAACACAAAATCCGTCTGCTCCCCGCTCCGCTTCGCTCACATGCTTTGATGGCTACCCAGCTGGGTATGTGATGACTGGCAGTGTGTACATGTTGATGGCTCGGACCTTGTTCTGATCATTCAGCTGACCTCTCAGGACTTGCCTTACTTTCTGGAGGTATTTGGTTGTGGTCGATGTCCTTTGCGGCCTCCTCATGATTTCCATTAGCCTGCAGGATCACAAGCTACTTGTAGCTGTCCTGGATATCTCCTATGTTGCCCTCTGGTAGGTCAACTCCCTCAGTTCTGATCATCTTGCCCTTTCTTTGATATCATCTGGCCACATTTGTCTCATCCGAATGACATCCCTATGTCCTTGCTGTAGATCCTAATGGTGTGGATCAGTGAGTCGATGTAAAGCAGGTGGCTGATTGTTGTCCCACTTCAGAATCGGTATCCATAGCCAGTCTTCTTGATGATCTGACTGAGGGGATTCAGGCCTATGCAGAACACCAGTAGTGACAGTGCGTCCCCTTGGTATATGCCGCATTTGATGTTCACTTGGGCAATCGGCTTTGAGTTGGATAAAGGCCGTTAGTGTCCTGTTGATCTTATATAGTTCCAGACACTCCAGTATCCATGTGTGTGGCACTGAATCATAAGCTTTCTTGTAGTCAATCCAGGCAGTGCACAGGTTGGTCTTCCTGCTCTTGCAGTCTTGCGATTGCTCTGTTGACCAGTAGCTGGTGTTTGGCTCCTCTGGTGTTACTGCCAATTCCTTTCTGTGCCTCACTCATGTATTGGACCATATGCTTAGTTATCTTAGCAGCTATGATGCCTCACGGGAGCTTCCATGTTGTGCAGAGACAGGTTATCAGTCTGTAGTTGGATGGGATGGTTCCCTTCTGGGGGTCTTTCATGATCAGGAGTGTCCTGACCTGTGTCAACCATTCTGGGTGGGTCCCATCCCTTAGCAGCTTTGTCATCTGTGCTGATAGGATTTTATGGAGTGCAGTTAGCTTCTTCAGCCAGTATAAATGAATCATATAAAGGCTCAGTGCTGTCCAGCGCTTCATCTTCGACACTCTTTCCTGGATGTCTGCCATTGAGATGGTTACTGGTTCTGGTTCAGGGAGGTTGCTGTGACCAGCTCTTAGGTCCACTATCCACTGGGCATCGGTATTGTGTGATGCTTCTCTTTCCCATATGCTTGTTATATTTCCTTGGTACCCCGTTATTCACCGTGTTCCCTCTGTGTAACTCTGTTAGTTGGCTAACTTCTCTCCGTGTTGCCTTTATCTTGGCCTCCAACCATCTCTGCCATGGAGGTTCTTATGTCCTTTGTCCTATGTTCCTGGTTCTTATGTATGTCCATGTCCATCTTGTATTCAAGCATCTCCAGGATTACTGTTGCTGTACTGTAAAACAGCTTGTTGGTCTCAGTGATGGTCCTTGTAGGGATGGTATTTAGGGCAGCATTCACATCTTCTAGCAGATCATCTGAAGGTTTGAAGGTACCCAATCTCAGATTGTGGGGGTGATGATGACATCCCCACGCTGACCTGTCGTCCTAGCTCCCCGTTGTCGTAGCATTGTTGAGGTATTTCATTGATCTTTAGTTGTGATAGTAGTTGGCGGTTACGGATGTTGGAACACTGTGCTATCAGATGTTTCTTACTTAGTCTTGATTGTGGGTTTCCAAGTAAGTATCCAAAGGTCCCACATTCTCTGCATATATCCCCTCTCTCTAGGAGTGCTGGTATAGTAGCATTCCACCAATTCTGTGTTTTCCACCCTTGTCCATGTATGTCTTGCTCCAGTAAGCCACTTGTCATCAGATTGCCCTGGTTCCCTAGCAACTGATGTGGACCTTGTTAAAACGGGCGGCATCCGAGCCGGTATGACTCTATCAGTATTGTAATCGCTCATATCTGAGGTAGGCAGGTATAGCATTACTACTAATTGTACCTGCTAAACTTAAACACGCACGCACGCGCGCACACACACACACACACACACACACACACACACANCACACACACACACACACACACACACACACACACACACACACACACACACACACACACACACACACACACACACTGTCTGTCCTACCTTCATCTCTCATGTTCATGTCTATCTTGGGCCCAGCGTTTCTCTCTCTGAAGGAAATTCCCTCTAGATGGCGCTGCAGAGTCTCCTGGATCACATCATACAGAGGCTGCTCCTACACACACACACACACACACACACAGAGGAATATATGATATACTGTCAGTGGTGAAAGAATCCTTCTAGATCCTTCACTGCAGTTAAAGTGATTTCACACTGTGACAATACTTCCCTGCATTCAAAACCTTCCAATAGTAAAACTATTATCATCAAAAATGTACTTAAAGTAGTTAAAGTCAAAGTATGTATAGTGCAGTAAGATGTTCCATGCTGTCAGTGTTTTCCTCTATTCTATCTGATGTTTTTGGATGATTATTCCTGGTGCATTAAGGTGTATGTGTCATTTTACTGCTGTAGATTTTTAAGGCTGTGCTCATTTTAACTCCTTGATATACTGTTGGATAATTCAATCTACAGCAGTGCATCATATTCTGTTAGATCATCATATGTTTGTAACGTGGCTGTCCTATGGGAACCTTGCATCTCTAAAAAGTCAGAAAAACAGCTGTTTTCAGTTTTGTGACGATGATTTTTCTAGCTGATGGTTTTTAAAGAGTTTATTTAGCTGAGGAAGTAGGATAATTTTCTCAGCACATAAAGGTCTCCATCTTTCAGTTTATCACAAACATTGAACTGCAACACATCTGGAGATACATGGTTTTCAGTGGGCATTGAACTGCAACACATCTGGAGATACATGGTTTTCAGTGGGCATAGCCTCGCTCACCAGACCTTTTTCAAGAAAAGAAAGGTCTGGCTGGGCCGACTCTCACTTTAAGATTGGAGAAAAAAACGCCCCGGCTGCTTGTATTTCTTTCAACCAATCACAATCGTTCTTGGCGGTGCCACAGCAACGGTGCGCTTGCAAAAATATTGCCGGGGGGAAACAGGTTTTGGTGTAACACGCCCACAAAAATATCGCCTACAGGCCGAGAACCATGGCAGAAAAATGGCTACATCCCCGCAAGATCAAACACTGCAAAAGTTAGTAAAGGACGTGTTGAAAACTGCAACCGGAGGTGGTAGGGCAGGACTTAAGCGGGTGGCTCGTTCCGCCCAATGAGAGGCTGATCTTTGCAGCGAACTTCCACCCACTCAGACTACAGTGGGCAGGAAGAGGATGAAAAGGACATCTGAAAAGGAACTTAAGCTGTCAGATAAATGTAGTGCAGTAAAAAGTACAATACTGTTTACATCTGAGATGTAGTGGAGTAGAAGTATAACTGTACGTTCACACCAAAAGCTGCCAGAGCTGCAAAGGCGTCAGGTCTAATTCATTTTCAATGGATAGTGGCGACCAGAGGCGTTTTGAGTTGCAAAAGCGATGAGCAGCGACGTTTGGCGAATTGAGCTGCAAATGAAAGTTGAAGACTGGTTAACTTTATGCAAATTAGCTATGACGCATTTGAGCTGCAAATGACCAGGCATCAATCGGAATGTAGATGTCCATCGCTTGTTTTGAACCCAGAGAACATCCTCGGAAACTTTTAGTTCCAATCACACATTCGTTCCTACTTCAAAACAAGCAGCAAGCTGTCAAACTGATCTATGTTCAGCCTGAAGTAGCGCTGGAACCTCTCCCCATCCAGCTGCAGCTCCCGCACCAGCCGATGATATTCCCCGTGCTGCTCACGGCCCGGGAGGATATCGTGAACCCAGACCTGACGGCGGCGCAGGTACCACACGGCAGCACAAATTACAAGTGTGTCTTCTTCCATGTTGAATCGATACACAAGTGTGGACAAGCGCATGTACTTATACAATTTCTTTGTGTTCTGCAACGCTTGTTATTAGCGGGAATGCAATTAATTTGCTCTCCTTACCACCAGTTTAACTAATCGCACTGTAGGCACTCGAACCCAAACCATTGACAGTGTTTCCCCTAGGTTTACAGCTTTGGGGGGGAATAACAAATAAAAAAAATGTTGCACATATTCGGTTCGGGTTTGGCCCACTTAACATGCTGCTGTGTTGTGCTACGGTGTATTCAAGTACTGGAATTTGTTATTTACGTGACAATGCCTGAACACAACACAGGCTGTGTGTGTTTAATGTTTAATGTCAGACCTATTTAGACTTTTTGTTCTGTTTTCATTGTCCAAACATGAAAGTTTCTGTACTCAGGCAAATGCACAAAGTCACATTTCTGTGCTCCAGCCAGTAACCTGCTTTGTGGCTCCTTTAAATTGAAGCACAATCGAACATTCAGAATTTGACATCATGAGCGACTTGAACTGCTTTCACTGCCACAAATATTTTACCAGCGGCACTGCTAGAGCGAATTCAGCTATTTTGCATCTCTGGCAGCTTTTGGTGTGAACGTACAGTAAAGCAGCATAAAGTGGAAATATTTATATAAAGTCCACGTATTATTTGTACCTAAGTACAATACTTAAGTAAATGTACTTGGAGTCCACAGCTGTATAATGTACATGTGAAGTTGCACATTAGGGTAATGGTAAATGGACCTGCATTTGTATAGCGCCTTTCTAGTCATCTAGTGACCACTCAAAGCGCTTTTTACACTACGAGTCACGTTCACCCATTCACACACACATTCATACACTGGTGGCCGAGGCTACCATACAAGGTGCCACCTGCTACTCAGTTTTAACACACTCACACACCGATGGAACAGCCATCGGGAGCAATTTGGGGTTCAGTATCTTGCTCAAGGATACTTCGACATGCAGCCTGGAGGAGCCCGGGATAGAACCGCTGATCTTTCGATTGGTGGACGACCCGCTCTACCTCTGAGGCACAGCCCATCAATTGATGGTTGAGTATTTATTTGATTTAAATTTGTGTGTGTGTGTGTGTGTGTGTTTTGTACATACCACCTCTCCAGGTGTCTGGGGTTCACAGTCATCAGTAGGGTACATGCGTGTGACAGGGCAGTGAAGGATTTCATGCCCTTGAGGAACGTGGGTAACGTAGTCCTGAAAAAACAGGACATAGAAAGTACAAGTAAGTAATTAAGTACATCATACATCTACGAAAACACTAACCCTAACCCTAACCATTCCTTGCCTGTTTATTTTAATACATAAAAAAATACTTGTAAAATGTTGTAGCTTATTTTTTAAGCTCTAACTTAAACTGGGACAATCACGTATACCAGGATTGAAAAGACAGCTTTAAACCATTGTTGGTTTTTGAAACAAGGATCACGGAACTAACTTTTCCAAAATGCTGACACTACTATTGTCCTTCTTTCATGCTGACGGTTGTGTCTGGATCATGCAAGCTGCTCACTCACCATAACGAGTATACATGCAACCAAATCTCTAATTTTTTCTCTTTATGATTTAAGTCCAAGTGATAAAAAAACAACATCTGACATTACTGTTGTTGGCTATCTTTAAAATGAGAAACCTCAGAAGAATTTATAGGACAAACACCCCAAGTTATTTGTAATGTGACCAATGACTGAACATATAATCCGTCATAAGCTGTTGAACGGCCTCATGTTCTTTATTTATACAAGTATGTTTGGTAGCCATGGTGGCTAATTATATCTGCTGCAGGGATTTTTCCACAGTTTAAAGTGGCTTTAATCTATTAATCTATATTAATATATCTTTTAATGTATAGTCAAATTAAGGTGCGTCATGTGATAGACTCAGAAAATTATCCCTAACTCTGCAGTTCCCCTCAGCTCCGTGGAGCATTTTAGCATCTTTTAGTTCTTTATCAGCAGCAGGTAGTTACTTTCAGTGAATTCTCTGATGAACCCACTGTGCGCTTCCTATACAGCACCAGATGGCTGACAAAATTGGCAACATAGTAAGCATTTGACAGCTTAAGAGGAGAACCTGGTGAAGATCATCCATCCATCCATTTTCTTGTGCTTTCAAGGACCGGTTCGTGGGGACAGCAGGCTGAGCAAAGTACTCCAGACATCCCCCTACCCGACAACACTTTCCAGCTCCTCCTGGGGGATCCCAATGCTGTCCCAGGCCAGATGAGACCTATAATCCCTACCACGTGGTCTCAGTCTGCCCCGGGCCTCCTACCAGTTGGACATGCCCGGAAAACCTCTAATGTACACACTCAGGAGGCGTCCTGATCAGATGCCCAAACCACCTCAGCTGGCCCTTTCAACAAGAAGTAGCAGCAGCTCTACTCTAAGCTCCCTATGGATGTCCAAGCTCCTCAGCTTAACTCTAAGGCTGAGTCTTAAATGTATTTACATTCCTTTACCTTCCTCATTCCATCTATCTTCCATTTACTTACTATATTACCATGTCCTCCTACCTGGATGCACTGCAGCCACCACCACACGGCATCACGGCAGTTGTATCTGGCACAGCGACCCTCACCAAGCAGGTTTGGAATCAGACCATGACGCAGCGTTCCCGCAAAGGCCAGGATGATGTTACTATGAAGACCATGAGACAGAATGCTTAATTGTACTAATATAACCCAGAATACCACAACTACTAATACACTCATAAAGTCTCATCAGAAAGTACTTAGTTCATACACACACATGCATACGTACCGGGCCTCGGTGTGTCTCCCAGTGAGCAGCATCAGTCCTCTCAGAGCAATGAAAGTGTCTCTGCCCCAACAACGGAAAATCCCGGAGGAGAAATGAGGGAGACCTAAAGAATATCATACAGTAAGTGTAACAGTTCAATCAGCCAATGACCATCCACCAACACTATACTGTATATGTATTTACAAATATTTAATTCTATCTTCATCTCACAGCACCGGTGATCCAAAACCATGGAATAATCAATTAATTAATTAATAATGTCAATAAAACACCTTAATTTCTCTTTTCTCTTTTTTTTTCCAGTTTACTTAGTCTTAATTTGATCCACAGAGACAGCATGAAGTGTCTGTTGCTAGGCTACCTGCAGCCAGTGAGACACAGCACTGCTCCTTCTGGCCTGTGATTGGACTGATGCGGTAGGGAACGTCCTCAATTTTTGTAGAAAGGGGAGGGAGGGCAGGGAAGCGTCCCACACCACACATCTGAACTGAACCCAGCGCCAGGTAACGAACAAAGCTGGAGCCGTTCTGGATGAAACTGTTTGGACAAAGAGAAGAAAAATTGATGCTCCAGCAAGACAGGACAATGCTTGTTCAAAACTTCACTTTGAGTTTCAGAGCTCAACAATGCAATTTCTATAATGGATCCTACCTGGACATGAGTTTGTGAGTTGCGTCCAGGGCTGTGGTGTAGGTTGACACCATAATGGCATCAAAGTAACATGGGATGAGGTAGCGTGGCATGTGTTTCAAGTAGTTAAACATGGCTCCCAACCACTGAGCCACCTGCAAACATGCAATGTTACAATAGATAATTTTAAGGTCTGTAGACATATATCCATACTCTCCTATCCTGAATACTTAAAACCTTCCAGTGACAATGGTGCAGCACCTGGCCACACAAAAAGCTTCAGTATTTCAGAGAATGATGCTCAAAGCTTGAAACACAACTGACAATTGAAAAATTCAACAGCAGGAAAAATGCTCCAGCTAAGATGAGACAGCAGCAAAAGTATGAGAACAGAGTCAGACACATTGTATAGATGAGTAGCTTTAAAAACTAAATAAAATATATTTACACACACACACACACACACATGAACAGTAACTATAAACTATAAGTAGGAGAGAAACAGTACAAAATAAAATGGGTAGACAAGGGAGTTAAATGAAAAATGAAATAATTGCATCTGAACACAAATTGGATGGAATTGGCTTGTGGGTAAAGTGGCAAACACCAGTGTTTTTAAATATAATTTTTCAATTATTTGAGAACCAAAAAGAAATACTTCCTTTCCCTTCACTGCACTGAAATCTCAGCAGAAATATCAGAGGCAGATAACTCCTTTCTTTTTGAATACTATGAGTAAATTGAATCCTTGAATATCCTTGGTTTATGGTATCTTCAGTGGTATTACGCACATCTTTTGTCTGTCTGTTTGTTTTGTTTTTGGTACTAAAAGTAAAGCTTGTCTTCCTTGGTGTCAGGTACCATAGAAGTAGTATGAAGTTGCTGGGTTGTGGTGACCTTGATTTGATGAGTTGCTGCAGGTGATTGTGGACACACTTCCTACACATGCTGTGAACCATCATGCAATTTTAAACTGTACTGTATCACTTTGTAAGTGTTATGTCTTGTGAAAGGTCTTTGAGACCAAGCGCTGACGTTTTTTAAATAAATCGATGCAAAGGTAAAGAATTGTGTACGGGAATCAAAATTTTTTATTGAGTTAACTTTTCTGAGGGAACTGATGCCCTGCACCAGTATTTAAGCAGGAGATAAGGGTAAGGTAGACTTTATTTATCCCCGGGGGGAAATTCATTTGTCACAGCAGCATAACTTAAAAGAGGATACAGGACAGACGAATAATAAATACCATAAAAACATTAAAAAACTGTACTCTGCCTGATGGATAAAATAACATATTAAAGTGTAGTGAGTTAAAGTGCTACAGTGGATGGCTGTGATGTAATGTGACTGGCACTTGATAATGACAGCAGAAACAACAGCATCAACAACCACAACAACAACAATACAAACTACATAGAACTGTTAAAAAGTCAAGTCAGATGTGTGTGTGTTGTCATTGACTCATTGATACCAGGAGAGACAAATAAAATAATGTCTTTTTGCAATTTCGGTGAAGTGGCCCTCTCAGGCTGTAAAAGCCTCACCTGTGCCAGTGGTCCCTCTCTGTGTATCAGTCTGTTGGAGACAAAGTCCATCAGCCAGTCCCCTTGTCTGAGGTTAGCACACACGGGGTGGCCCAGGTCATTGTTGGGACGGATATCAGCCAGCACTGCCATCAGACCTGCACAGACACAACAACAGCTACATTTATATTCCTGTCATGTTAGGCCTCTAATGTGAGAAATACCATGGTCAAATATCAGTGTGAGAACAAAACAAGCCTGCCAAGAGCTCTGGTCAGCTGGCATGAAGTTAGAGGGCTCTAGTTTCCCGACGCAGCGCAGGTGGTGCAGGGTGGCGAACCCCGCGCAGAGCTAGTTTCGAGCAGCGCAACCCGAGGTGCGCTCAGTTTGGTAGTTTGGCAGACCGAGGTGCGCCGAGATGGGTGTGGCGGCGCAGCAGGGGGAGGTGTCGACAGATCCAGCTTGGCACAGTGACAGTTTTGTGCCAAAAGGCTTCGCCGAAGGTGCGCTAAAAGCTCGCCAGCTGAAACCAGGTCTACTGTCAGCGCAGGCGGAGCGCAGCCGGTGTAAGCCGAAGTTTGGCTGACCGGCGGACAGTGCGCACACGTCACCAAAACCTCACAGGCAGGTTTCCAGAATATCAGGCACATTAACGATGCAATAAATACCCAAAAAAACACTATTCAATGCAACTATCTGCAATCAGCACATAAATGTATCTCTATATCGACTGTCCCGTCACATCTGATGTCAGATCAAAGGGGATTGGCACCGTTTGGCACGTTTGGCACGCGTAATGGAAACCCAACCTGATTTGATTAACACAGCTGCAAACTAATGAGTTCACATCCCTCTCAGCCAACCACAAACAGCCACAGCATCAGATAGGGAGTATATATTCAGCATCTGTCATCTTAGAAAAGTCAAAAGAAAAGAAACAGAGTGAGACTGCGAGAGAGAAAGAGAGAGCGCGCGCGCACGAGAGAAACGCAACATTGATTTACAATTGTGGTGACCTCCTCCCAGGCTACCTTTGCATCATCAGCCCGTGGAGGTCTGCTCGCAGTTCCGTATATTCGGACACTGCGAGCTTGGACCTCCCGGACCAAAACATCAGTTTCCTCCTGGGAGGAGGAGTTTGGCCGTCTGACGCTGCTGCTCTCTTCTGCCATGGCGAACTGAGTAAACTCTCATTACGCCTTGGCCGCCTGGCCACACCCAGTTGGCGAAGCGCAGGTGCGCTGCGCCTCCGTCGCGCCGGTCTGCGAAACTAGAGCCCAAAGTACTTTAATGAATGGGATGAGGCAATCTCCTCCTCTCCTCTATAAACCACAAACACCATTGTGTCTTTTGTTATTCTTTTTGAAAATGTAAAGAAACTCCCTTGAACAACTTGGTGAGTAACTGTTGCCGGTTCACCTCCTGGGCACTGCTGTGGGGCCCTTGAGCAAGGCACCTAACCCCCAACTGCTTAGAGCGCAGACTATGTGGCAGCCCCTTCTCTCTGACATCTCTCCACTAATGCAAATCGGTGTGTGTGTGTGTACTTCAGGCTGGTGGATATAATGAGTAACAACAACAGAGTGTAAAGACTGAGGGATAAATAAAGTGCCTCTTAAGATTGTTATAGTTATCTGTCCTTAGTTTGTTTCCGTATACTGTATACTTAATGAACTGGTCTAACTGTTGTGTAACTACCTTGCAGTCCAGCATATTTGAGGCTCTCCCATCCTGGGATACTGTAACAGCCTCCACCATCTTCTTGTTCTTCTGAGTCGCAGCGGAACAGCAGGACATTCATGTCTGCTAACGTCAGCTTAGACATCAGCCTGTAAAACACACACACAGCTTTAAAATCCACACTTCATATATGCGGCTTTATCAAAATTGATACAGCAGAACCAAACCAGGGATATTGTCTTTTTTATTCCATTTATTCTTCTTCCTTGCCAAAACCTATCATCTACATTACCCACAACTCAGTGGCTAATAATTTGGTCGGAGACTGGGGTGTGTTACACAAGTAGCAGCTATTCTTATTCATAAGTTTCTTCTTGGACTGCTTCCTTTTTTAAAAAAAGATATTTTGGGGGGCATTTTAGCCTTTAATCGATAGGACAGACAAGCGTGAAAGGGGGAGAGAGAGAGGGCGTGGCATGCAGCAAAGGGCCATGGGCTGGAGTCGAACCTGGGCCGCTGCGGCTACAGCCTTGTACATGGCAAGTTATTGTCTTTGCTCCTGGGACTTATTCCAGTAACTGTCCCTAAAGTACACACTGACCTGGGAAAAAGGGTGTTCAAGTATGCTACTCCGTCAGCTTGGAATCAGTTACAAGATTACCTGAATCTTCTGGAGCTGGTCTTATTGTGGGGACTGTGCGCAACAGCTGTCTTTCAATGGTCATTTACACACTGTCCATAACAATAACTATGTCAGGTAACAAACTTTGTCGGGCCTGGGTTAGGTTCGGACTTAAAAATCAGAAAGTCTGTCAGGTTCGGGCCGGGCTCGGTTATAATTGTCTCAAACTCAGGTCGGGCTTGGTCAGGAAAATGCAGCCTGAGCCGCGCTCTAGTGTGCTCACCTGTGTGTGCTCACCTGTGTGTGCGCACGTATCTGTGTGTGTGTGTGTGCACATGTGTCATCGGGGCCAAACTCCGCCGTGGGCGATACAGAGAGCAGAGGAGAATTGTAAATGCGCGACCATGTAGAGACAGAAATGACATGCCGTTGCGTAAACAATATAAGTCATCATGTGTGCCACATAATCGTTTGCATAATCGTGCTTTCAATTTTGACAAAAATAATCGAGATTAGGATTTTTTCGAGCAGCCCTAGTATAGACCTCTTCTACAGGAAAGGTAACCTTAAATGACTTCTGTTGTGATGTGGCCCTATTTAGAAAAAAAAATTAAATAAAATTAACTTGACCTTCAAGGGGGGCGGAGGGTGTTGTTATAACGATGTATATATAATGGTAGGGGAAACACTGAGCTATGTACACAAGAAATTTGTGAGATATCGCATTCACAAGAATGAGACGGATGCAAGGTCACACTGACCTTGACTTTTGACCTATGACTCCAAATCGAATCAGGTCATCACTGAGTCCAAGTTGAAAACATTCTCTAAAAGTGTTCTTAAGATATCGCGTTCACAAGAATAAGAAGCCAAGGTCACAGTGACACTGACCTTTAAACTATGACCACCAAAATCTAATCAGTTCATCACTGACTCCAAGGGGACATTTGAGCCAAATTTGAGGAAATTCCCTCAAGGCGTTCATAAGATATTGTGTTCACGAAAATGAGACTTACAAGTGTACATAGGGACATACGGACAGGCAACCCAAAAACATAATGCCTCAAACTATGGCCATTGCTGGTGTGGAGGTATAATAAAAAATAAAGTACAAAACTTTACTTTTACTTTTCTGAATAGTAGTCTTCAGACCTAACTGAAGTTGACTAAAATGACATCACTTGATGACATTTCTCAGATTGTGTGCAGCTCCCTCTTGAGATACTAAAGGCTTTATACCACTTGTTTCACATGTGCAGTAGTGCTCAGATCCCCACAAAGTCTGTGGAGTTTCCTTTTGAAGTTGAGTAACTGTTCGACTCTCATCTATCATTATTTATTTCATTCTTAAAGGATGCTAAAATCTGTTCTTCCAGTAAAAGACAGAGAACCTGTCATGTATCATTAGGGCATGAGCAGCATGCACATGTGTACTTACTGCGCCAAGGGTTTCTGCAGTGCTTCTGGTGGGTTGTCATCTGCCACACTGCCTCTCCTGTACTTTGGACTGAACTGTGAAAGGTAATACCTCAACACCCCTGCCAACTTCTGGGCCTTGGGGTCCAAACTAACCCTGTGAAGAAGAGAGAGAATCACAGAAAATTGTGTGATTGTGACATTTTGTGATTTATCAAAATGTACAATGCTAATAAATAAGGTTTTGATACACTAAGAACACAATGTTTCTTCAATGATAATGCAGATACTGTACTGATTTTACTTTGGTGGTGAGGTTTTGTGAAGGTCCATATGTAGTTTACCTGAAGGCGATGACGCTGCCAGGTGTCAACTTCTGAAAGATGATTTCCTGCACAAACTCTGATCTTCCTTTAGATGTAACTCCAGCTTGCTTCACCACTGTGCTCTCCTGCAACTATACATATATATATATATATATATAAATACATATATATATATATATATACACATATAAATAAAATATATACATTAGGGATGCCACAGTGAGTAAATGTTTCCACTGGTTAATTAACTCGTGACAACGCCAGTGTTACTGATTACATCAGACATTTTACAAAAAAATATATCAGTTGACAATGCTCAATTTCAGTAGATATTGTAATTCATGTGATCTGAGAGAAAACTACTCCTGCAGGCTTTACAAAATTTAGCCCATGACACAAGACTTTGGCCAATCATTGGCTGTTCTGCAAATGCAGATGTGTGTACATGTTCCAGATGGCAAAAGCCTAGTTCAGTGGTGGAAAACCATGCGGAAAAGTTGCTATTCCAGCACTGGCGACTGCCTACACTGCGAAGCAACCCAATACAGGAATACGGACTTGTCAAAAAGAGTCTAAAATAGAGTCTGACAATAAACAAAATAAAACACATGTCAATATCAGCAAAGTGCTTCAGAGAGGGACCGAAAATATTGCTAATAGTTTAGCCTTCAGCTAACCATAGCTGAAGGCTCACAGCTGCAGCTTATTGAAGTTCATGTTGATGTAGCTAACTAGAGTTTCAAACCCCACAGTATGCTATCTCAAAGGGTTTTAAAGGCACAGATCTTAAGTCAGTGGCTGAAGCAACTTGAATTCAGCAGGTGGACATCCTGACTCCCCACAGAATAAGCAAACCTTTTATTGCATTTGCATATGACGGTGGTTGTCTGGTGGAAGGGGCTTAGTACAGAGAGGGGAGAGCTGCAGGAGGAGGGCGTATTCCAAAATTCTGTTTGTTTTTTCTTTTGTTTTCCAGAAACCTGCATACCACAGCTTTAACTGGCGAAACACAAGCTGACTTGTATCATGAAATAGTCACATGAAATGCAATGTGCTTGCCAGTGAGATTAGCACTACCGCTATCATTCATCAAAAATGGGTCTACACAACAAGACAATGGTCATTTTCAACATTTGTTGACAGCGGATCAGTGTGAAATATTGCAGGGAGTGATGGAAAAGTCAGGAGCAGCCACAGTGAGCTGTTAGATGGAGTGCTGCAGGTGAAAGGCTGCAAACCTTCAATTTCTTAGTGATGTAACTCCTTTCCTCTTTTTAACATTATCAGGTTACCTATTAGCACTGGGCTTAATTCAAAGTATTGCCAATGGGCACTTTTGCTTTTTGCTTTGCCACCAAATCCTTCATCTAAATCCACTACTGTCTTGTTGGTTAACCCTCATTTCTCTTGTCATGTGATTAGTGAAATCTGACTCCTGCTACTGTGTCCTGTGACTGCTGCTGCAGCTGTATGGAGCAGAATCTTGCAGTTTATAATTGTAGTTTCTGTCAACTGACTAAATCTTGATTAAAAAAAAAGGCAAAACAACAGTGTTGGCAGTAGCAGAGTAATGTAATGTAACAGGTAGATGCTTGAACACAATGTAACCATGGTACACCGACCACTGCACCAAGCTTAAAAGAAAACATAAAAATATATAAATATAAACTATATATATATACAGTACAGGCCAAAAGTTTGGACACACCTTCTCATTCAATGCGTTTTCTTTATTTTCATGACTATTTACATTGTAGATTCTCACTGAAGGCATCAAAACTATGAATGAACACATGTGGAGTTATGTACTTAACAAAAAAAGGTGAAATAACTGTTTTATATTCTTATATT
>NC_065526.1:38596441-38645106 GCF_006386435.1 Epinephelus moara
CATGTGTTCATTCATAGTTTTGATGCCTTCAGTGAGAATCTACAATGTAAATAGTCATGAAAATAAAGAAAACGCATTGAATGAGAAGGTGTGTCCAAACTTTTGGCCTGTACTGTATATATATATATATATATATATATGTATATATACATACATACATACATATATATATATATATATATATATATACATATACACGTATACTGTATATTCTATTGTTTTGCTTAATTATTTCAGTAATACAGAGAATTACCATGATCCTAAAAATTATCACAGCAATACTTACCGATATATGCTCCTTTATTTCTACAGTGTATTCTAGCATGCCATTGATGTAGCCACCATCCTTCTTATAACTCCCAGCATGCCTTTCCACTGTCCTTGCCTCCAGCACCACTTCCTCTATCTTCCCTTGAGAGACAGACAGAGAGGGAGAGAGATAGTCTCAGCACTGGGAGGATTTATTGGAAACCTGGTTTCCACTCTTTAACAAACCCATGCATGAGGTAAGGTACTGACACAGTGTGAGGAAAGTACAAGACTACAAAGATAATGCAGCAAAAATCTTCAGATAGACAGATTGACTTGATTTATAATACAAAGGTAGTAATGTTTTCATCATACCAGGTATGAACATGGGTGGGACTTTGGTGTCGTACTGGTGGGTTTTGGGATTCCAGAAGGCTGTCCTGCACACTGCCACCACAGACTGGTGTGTGCTGGGACAGTGTCGAGTAATTGCAACAATATCTGCATCAACCTGGTCTACATACACCTGGAGAGGAAGATGATTAGAGATTTAAGATGAAGACTTAGGAGGGAGCTATCAAACCTTTTCAGTCATACTGCTTTCCTTATTTACTTTAAAAACCTTTAACAGATTGCAGAGTGGGCTGAAACTGTTTGTAGTGTGAGCTAATGTTTCATTATATTAACACACATACAAAATCCTCATGGTACCTGTATGAATCCCTGGGCAGCCAGTTCATGGTGCAGCTTGTTGAGAGCCAGTTTTCCAGCTATGATGCCAGTCCTGAATCCAACCTCACCAGTGGAGGTGGGGGATGCTGAGGGGTTCCACTTGGGGTAAAAACGCTCCTCTTGCACCACAGAGATCTACGCACGCACACGCACACGCACACGCACACGCACACGCACACGCACACACAAGCACTGTCAAGATTGTCTGTTAATCTACTAGATGTAGATGATAGATTTTGTCACCCTATGCAACACAGTTAGTACTGGGGAATCAGTGTTTTTTGAGTTCAGTTCAAATTAATATCAATTCTAAGAAAATACTTGTTTTCAAATCTTCTGTGAGTAGAAGAACACCAGGCTAAAATGATGGTGTGAAAATCCAGACCTGTGCACAAACAAAAAGCAAAGATACATATGACACTCTAGTGGGCCTTTTCCACTGTCACTTTTGGCAGTGCTGAGTCAAGCTGTACTGTGCTAATTCTTGTTTCCATTATCAGTTTAGATGCGCTGTGCCAAGCCAAGCTGCACCAAAAGCAGGGCCACTCCCAATGACCCCCCTTCTGAAACAAGCAGTGTGTGATGGAAGAGTCAACTCACCTCTGTCTGCAGGAGACCAGAGAGAAGGGCGTTTTTAAAAGTCTCTGTGTGTTCAGCTCTTAGTACTTCTGTAGCTTCTAACTGAATCTCTGTTGTTTGGAGTTTAGTTTCTCTCCTGCATCCTGTTTTTACTTTAGATATCTGCTTTATTTTAATGTTTTATGTTCTCTATCAGCGGTATTACAAGTTGTGTGAAATTACTGCTTGAAAAATCAACAATTCCTTATTTTGCTGCTTCACAATAAAAGTTTTTTACAACAATAATTATTGTGAAGAATCTTTAGGAAACGGAATGTGTTTATCACTGAATTAGCAGAACTTTGTTAGCAGCTTTTCTACAATTAAAGGGAAATTTCGGTTTATTTCAACCCGTCTCCTATCATCCTAAATTTGTTTCAAGTGACTAGTGACATAGAAATAATAGTTAGCATGTTAGCCGTTAGCCTAGATAGAGCCGTAGCGTCAGACCTGTTAAAACTTAATTGAACGGGCATCCTTTCAAGTGCAAAGTTAGTCCACTAAACAAGCTTTTTCTCCACAAAGACCGCCTCATATCGTTAGGATAAATGTCAGAGAACATATAGAAAACGACATGTAAACGTGTTGTCTTACCTTACCGGTGTGGTGCCATGTTTGCTGTTTACCATTTAGCTAAGGCTGCAACCGGTCCCATTCCTTGCAACAGAGGTATTCCTCTTCTGTGGGCATTGGGGTACAGCATTCACAGGTAACGTTACACCAGCGATCTCCAGAGCTAAAGCCTTCCAGCAGCCATTCCTCCATGCTAACTATTATTTCTATGTCACTAGTGACTTGAAACAAATGTAGGACGATAGGAGACGGGTTGAAATAAACCGAAATTTCCCTTTAAGATAAGTCTGATAATAAGGCAGGGAGGAAGAGTAAAATCAGAAACAGCCACAGTGAGATGTTGATGAAGAGCTGCAGACAGTAGGCTCTTACTGCACCAACAGCTCACCTCCAACAGGTAAACTTCTTTTACCTGCCCCGCTGTGTGATGAAAAACACTTACAGCAAAAATAACAGGAGATGCAAATGACTTAAGAAGGTTAATTAAGGTCTGTAAATAAGGTTGAAGCTAAGGTTAAAATTACACCCGGCCAGCCTTTATTTTGGTGGTCCCATTGATCCTATGGGACATTATTTTGATGCCCTCTCCTGGAAGAAACATAATGAAGCAGAAAAGTTTGAGAACAATGAAGGGACGACATGCAACCTTGTTCTACAAATATTAAGCTCTTCTTTCTAGTATAGGTAAGTGCCTGGCTGCAATGGGAACAAGGTACTGTGTCATTTAATATTTCATGATTTTTGTGTGGTGACATGTGTTTTAACTGACTCAACAGTAAGCGAGTGTTTAAATTCAAATGTATCACTGTTGAAGCAGTCATGCTAAAAATAGCTGCGGGCTTCATAAAACATCGGTAACATCACAGCGATACTGTCTTTCTTGTTTCATGTGTGTTTAAAGTTTGATATTGTAATGTATGCTTGTATATGTATTTGATATAGTATTTATGGATTATGGTTATGTTTGCACATGGGTAACAGCTAATTTTATTTATTCGTGTGTGCTTGGTAGCTCATACAGTGTTTTCTGGAGAAAAGGTGTTTTGAAGAAAGAAGGTGTTTCAGAAGGAAGTGTTACAGGCCGGAATCAAACCCGGGACGCTGCAGCAAGGATGGAGCCTTTATACATGGGGTGCCTGCTCTATCCACTTAGCCACTGACACCCCAGCCCATGGCTTTTAAACGTCTTCACTCAAGACAAGCCGTCATTAGTTAAAGACACAACTTCAAATGGGTAGCCCTGCTGTAATGGAAATGCAAATCTCTGCCGCACTGGGCTGACAGCCCAAACCAAACCAAGCTAAGCCAAGCCAGTTATTGAAAAGGGGAATAGCTCTACACCTAGCTTTTAAAGCTACAGATGTCACAACTTCAGAGAAAATAAAGCGGCATTATCCATATTTATATATTTGCAATAAATAAGCCAATATTGGGGCATTTCTGTTTATTAAACACACAAAACAAGCCATAAATATGGTTAAATGTTACAAAATACTGTTAAGCTATTCATCAGATGATAGTAATAGCTTTTGTGTGTGTGTGTGTGTGTGTGTGTGTGTGTGTGTGTGTGTGTGTGTGTGTGTGTGTGTAACTAACCTGATGTGGCACTAATTCATCATATCCTCTGGTGGAACCAGTGGCACAGCAGGCCATAGACACTATTGCAGAGCTGGGGAGGGAGTCCAGTGCTGAACGTAACTATATGACAGAAGAGAGGCAAACACACGCAATTACTGTGTACACCTGACATCTGGATAGAGCCTGTTACATTTGACCACAGTGATCTCCTCACAATTTCTTTTTTCATCAGAAAGTTTTGGCCATTATGTCATATCTTACTTTATGCTTCTTTGAGTAGGTAAAAGTGGAAAAAGTAGTAACAGAAGGAAGACTACTCAATTTTTATACACTAAAGGAATTATGAGAACTTAATCAGGTAAGAGAAAACCTCAACAATTACATTCTAGGAGAGACAAACTGTTTTTTTTGTTCATGCAAAAAGGATAATGCACACTGAAGCAAATGGTTATCAGCATCTTGAGTCACTCCACTCCATTCTAACCTGACCCTGACAGAGACCCACCTGTATAGGACACTCATTGTCATGAGTTACATCAAGAAACATGGCATGGGCGATGGAGGGCATCAGTGGCCGCAGACTGGGCTGAACAAAAGCTCCAACTGGCTCACCTCCGTAACGATAGACCAGCCGTCCCTCTTCATGGCTGTCACCAGCTGACATGGCCTCTATGAACAGGGTGGGGGGTAAGGAAAAGTTTATGAGACAAAGGAGGACAGTTTTCAAAACACAATCCATACTGCTGCAGCACTGTACATGAGTTCACACATTCAAGCGCACTGTAGTGCAACTCCAGGCCACATTCCAAACTGACAATGCAGTTTAGTAAATACATTTAGTAAATACATTTAGGACAAATGTTCATCAATGTATAGACTAAGCTCACAGGCATGACTGTTCCAAAATTGTCCCTGCTTTCTAAATTGTTTTAGATGTTAAATTCAACAACATATCTAGCATTATATCCGCCACTACATATCATATTAGAATGTTACAGAATTATGATTGGTATTTGCACTTTAGGGCTTGGCTGGCCAAAATCCCCATAAAATCAACTTGGAGGTGCCACCATGTAGGCTCCTGTGTACCCTAATGCCCACCCATAGACAGTCTAAATCTGGGTGTGCTGACCCCTGGCATTATAGACTGGCTCCAGGGATGTGGAACGTCACCACACTGTTGGGGAAGGAACTGGAGTTGATGCAGGAGGTGGAGCGGTACCAGCTATAGTTGGGCTCACATCCACGTATAGTACTGGTTCTGGAACCAAACTGCTGCAGAGGGGCTGGTCTCCCGCCTTTTCTGGAGTTGACCAGGGTGAGAGGCCATGGGCTCTATGCAACTGCGAGTTGCTGGGGGGGAAGTCTCTTAGTGTTTGTGCTTATGCACCAAACAGCAGTTCAGGGTGGGTGGTTAAGAGTGGTTGCGGCTCAGTGAAAAGCGGTCAGTACCTGAGTACCTGGTCTGAGGCCATGGTGCAACAGTGGACTTAACCCTCTGGAGTTGTAGAGAGTTACTTCCCCAAATGAAAGTTCAAGTATGTCAGGGTCTTGTTCATGAATTAAGTAAAAATTGACTAGACAGGCAGATTGGCCCAGCATCAGCGGTCCTGCGGGTGTTGTGCCAGACCCTTGTGGTGAAGAAGGAGCTGAGCCAGCAGGTGAAGTTCTTGATTTACTGGTCCATCTATGTTCTTCCGAACCTCACCTATGTTTATGAGCTTTGGCTAGTGACCAAAATAATGAGACTGCAGATACAAGCAGCTGGATGGATGGAGGGATGGATGGATGGATGGATGGATGGATGAAAATGTGTTTAAATATGCAAACAGGTGACAGACTGAAGGGAAAAAACTGAATAAATGAGAGGAAAAAAAAAACAAAACAAATGCAGATGCTTCCATATGGGGAATGAGAGCTCACTGAATGGTTTGATGAATATGAAATGATGTGAATCACATGCTATAGCCTTCACAGTCATTACAAGTCTTTGAAGAATGCTGTTCAGCTCTCCAATAAAGTACAATGCACTTGGAGAATCACTGACAAAAGAACTGAAGCTGTTCTGGAGGGTCGTGATGGGACAGCCCTAAGTGTGTTGCTTTTTTGCAATGATTTGTCACCCATCTGTATGTACTGTACTTAACAGTACAAGCATTTGTTGTTGTAAGCTACTGTTATTACCTGCATCTTTCTCTCTGTCTCTCTCTCTCTCTCTCTGTCTCATTGTGTCATGCGGATTACTGTTAATTTAGTATGCTGATCTGTTCTGTACGACATCTATTGCACGTCTGTCCGTCCTGGAAGAGGGATCCCTCCTCAGTTGCTCTTCCTGAGGTTTCTACCGTTTTTTTTCCCCGTTAAAGGGGTTTTTTTGGGGAGTTTTTCCTTATCCGCTGCGAGGGTCATAAGGACAGAGGGATGTCGTATGCTGTAAAGCCCTGTGAGGCAAATTGTGATTTGTGATATTGGGCTTTATAAATAAAATTGAAATTGAATTGAAGCAGCATAAATACCTACCTTAGTATCCCGCACCATCTTCTTTGTCAATATTGATAAATATACTGCATATGTATAGATGTATGTTGTGTGTGTACATTTTAAACAGATAAATTAATGTACCTCGTATGAGCGATGAGATCCCTAGCTTGGTTACGAAGATATTATCCAGCTCCTCGCTGCCGGTGAATAGTTCAGCCACCACATACAGGTTAGGACAAATTGTTCTGGCCACATCGAGCATGAACTGGTCAACCACAGCAAGGCAACACACCAAAACCAGTGCAAGAGGTCATGATTTGGAGAGAGGAAGAAAGAGAAGGGTGAGGAAAAAAGAGGAGGTTGAGGAAGAGACAGAAAGGACATAAAGAGGAGGAGGAGAGTTATGTGAAGGGAATGCAGTCAGTTAGTAATAACAGGCCCAGAGACCACAACATGCAGCCATACAGTCCATGAGCACAGAGAGTTAGAATAAAGAGATACAGAGATGTTTGGGTATGAAGAGGAGGATCGCAGAACAATGCAGTGAAAAGAGGAGAAAGACACAAAAACACAGAGTTAGTTCATGCATAAGAGTTGTACCTCGTATAAGGCTGCTAATTCCCAGCCGGTTAACAAACACATTGTCAATGAGCTCGCTGCCTGTAAACAGCTCAGCTATCACATACAGATTGGGTCTGACCGCTCTGGCTGCATCTAACATTGCCTAGACAAAACAATACACCACCATTACAGACAGGGAGAAAAAGGTCTGCTGTTAACAGGATTACTCTGATATACAGTATGCAACTAACTTTAAACTCACACGTGTCACATTAATGACATTCAGTGACATAAAAACAGTCTGCAATAAAATCAGATTTTCTTTTCCCAGTTTTACTGTTTATTCTTAAACTAATCTTATTTAAAACTATGATACATTTATTATGTTAAAATACAATAAAAAAACAAGACATGGACATTGTACTAGCCAGTGTACTTCCTCTGTGTATGTCAAAATTTACCGGTCTGTCAGTGTAGTTGGCTATGTTTGCCGCTTGTACTCTTTCCTGTGGGTATGTCATAAGAATGTGCCAATAGTGAGCATCAGTGTTCTTTTGTTTAAGGCACTGCAAATGAGTTAGCTCTTTCTCAGGCTAGATTGTACTTTAGGTACACAAAATATTGTATTATTCTAATTTTAATGGCCTAAAGTAACCAAGAATATTGCTGTGCATTAGAAAAGTGTGGCAGGTTAAGGGTGTGCGTTACACACACATGGTGTCACTACATTTTGTTGGGGAAACAGTGCCCTGCCTGGGCAAAGTTTCTTCACTGGTTTCTGTTGTGACCTGACACTATAAGATCGAGAAAGTCTATTGGTGTTGCACATAACTTCCGACAAAAAGTTGATTCATTCAGTGTTCAGAAAGGCCAACATTTATCGTAACTGTTTAATTATATTACACAGAGTGCCAAGAGAAATTAAAATATTTGTATGATGTAATGAAATGCTATATATAATAGGCCGACAATAACTACATCCTAAAATGTTGAATATTTGTTGAAACTGAGGTTGTGTGTATGTTGACTCTACTGTATAATCATTTCAAGGCTGTGCTTTGCAGTGGTGTTGCATAGGAATGCACTGTAATAGAATGTGTACTCAGGATGCATTTATATAGAACATGAGAGAATGGTTATTCATTTCATTGTACCCATGATCATAACAGTACCCATGTTTCTCACTATGCAGGTGGGCCTTAATTTCTCAACATCTCAGCCACTTATTTTTGTACTGGCTTAGCCAACTCAAACGTTACAGATGTGTCCAGTTTGAGTCTCCATCAGCTCACTAGTTCTGAAAGACAATACAATGTATGCTCTGCAATACCATGGCTGTCCCAAACAATTATTTTTCTAACGATTAATCTAGCGATTATTTTTTCGATTAATCGACTAATCTAACGATTAATTTTTCGATTAGTTTAACTATTATTTTTTAAATTATCGATTATTTTTCCATTATTTGATTAATGAGGCAATATGAATACCAAAACATTTCTTATTAACATTAAAATTTATTGAAACATCAATGTTTCTCCTACCATTATATTAGGGAGGCGCCTGCTAGAATAATATAATTAATTGCTTTTTCAGTCCACTAGATACATTTTGCTGCTGCAAAACAAAAAAGACTAAGAACAGATAAATTGGATGTTGACAGAGATTTCCTTTGGGGACATAATTTACAGTTGAAAAAAAAAGTAAAAAAAATCACAAAATATTGCAATATATTTTATCACAATACTCAGCATATCACGACATATTTAAAATCGCAACAATATTGTATTGTGACTTAAGTATCGTGATATTATCTGATTGTGAATCCTCTGGTGATTCCCACCCCTAGCTTCTCTTGGAGTACTCTACCTACCATGTTCAGAATTGGGATATGAGCTGGATATTATGTTTACACAAACAATAATGCAAGTGCAAGATACTCCAAAAACTCACCATATTCATGTACGTGCACAATGCAACAATAAACTAGGGTGACTAGTTGACTCAACAACCTTTCTGACGCAGAGTCCACAATTATTATTATCATAAATAATTCTAAGGTGGTATTTATAATGACGAGTGCTGTACTTGATTGTATTGCAGTGGGCAGGGATTTAATTGTTCTGGTCAATCAGTATGATATGATAATATATGACAATACCTCAGCTACATGTAATGGTGTCGAGTGGCAGTTGTCCAGTCTGACTCCATGGAAATATTTGGCTGTGATTTCAGTATATTTCTTCATGTGAGCCCACAGGTATGGGCAGTCCTCAGGCCCATTGCCATAGCGGAGTTTGACACTGTCACCCCAGCATACCAGCTCCCGACGCAGGTACACATTGGAGCCTAAAGGTAGCACAGACACAGACCAATATTGATAAAAGGAATCACAATTTCATCTGTGTAGTTTATTCAACATTGAACCTGACAATAGCTTATTTTACATTGAGATTCTATTGATGGACACACATATTCAAATGTGTTTAATCCAATACAAAAAATTATCTGTAATCTCTTCTGTGTAACAGTATAATGCATGATGGACAGAAGGAGGAACGAGTTACATTGTGTTTACATGTATATGTTTATCTCTTCCTCCATTCTTATAGTTTGTAAACCTGACTCTAAGATGTTCAATATATTTACCTGGCTCAGCAAAGTTGCGCAGTGGATCGTCACCCATCACCCAACCGTTGTGAGCCACGAAGTGGCACGTCTTTTCTGGCTGGTCCAGCAGTTGCATCTCCTGGTCCAGAGTCATGTCCTGATATGGGAAGGTGAAGTACCTGAGACAGATGGATGAAAACACTGAGATCCACAGATAATCAGCCTCCCTTTACATCTGACATTATAATGAACCTCATGTCCCCGTTTTCTGTATGGGATGTAGCTTTAACATACTGTATAAGCATCTGCATAATCCTTATGTGATTACAAGCCAATGACACAGAGTAGGTACAGTCAATATTTATGGGCACGCCCACAAAATGCTGCAGTGTGGCTTTCTCCATATAAAATAAACTCAAAATTCCAGAGTTGAAAGCTATGTTTCAGCCTGGACCCTGTTTTCCCAGGTTTTCATGTCAAAGTGACTAACGTGAACATTTTTTAAAAAACTGGTGCAGTAACACAACACTGCAGCCAGCAGCAGCTAGACCACTTGGGGCATGTCTCCAGTGTTAGTGTGCATCCACTAAAGTATTTGTTTTTGCTACTAACAGGCTCCAATTGTTATTCTAAGTGTCTGACACATTTATGGAAAGAATCTTCAGAGATAGACCTTTCTGACAAAGAGTAGGATCCTTTTTGTTTCACCAGAAACATACCCGAAATCACTTTTGTCAAAGCCACCAGACTCTATTTAAACAAACAATAATTCTATTCGCATAAAACACACTTATTTTAATGTCAACAGAAACAAACTTAAACTTACAGAAACCATCTTGGTTTGTCCTTCCAGTGCTTTCACACCCTCTGTTTTGGTTAAAATAAACCCTTAATTCACTCAGTTGGATGTGACAACAGGCTGACTACATATATGTTTGCTAAAATCACTGTTTATTTAAATGGTATCTGGTGGGTTTGGCAATGGCGACTTTGGGGCTGTTTCTTGTTAAACAAAAATAATCTGATGCTTTATCAAAACAGTGTAAGATTGTTTAGCCACTAGTAAAAAAAGTTGTGAGCCTCCAAGGACCTGACGTTCTTGAGGTAGAAATCCCTGCGTGATAAAATTATAGCACATTGTCAAAACATAAGCTAATGAATGAGCAAAAAAAATAAAATAAATAAATAAAAAAAATAATGGCACTGATTAATGTTACCACTGCTATACAGTCTAGAAACATGCATGGAGTTCACTAAAACACATTAGCCTAACTATGACTAATGACTAGTATCTGTGCATGCTAATATCAGGTGTAAATGGACTCACTGATGGGAAGCGGAATACATATCCACTCATCCTGTTTCGCTTCCTCTATTTTGTATCTTTTTTCCTCATAGATTACTGAAATGTCAGTAGTGTACAGTAGTTCATGCAGTAACATACAGTAGACTTCTGTAGAATCCTACATGGTTAGTGCAATGCGCTGCAAGACTAATGACAGTTATTTTTCCATAGCTGGCATCTCAAATTTATGATAATCTGACCTAAAAAGCATGTGAAAGCAATCTTTCCACCCCTGTCTTCTACCTCCATGTATTATATTGTTCCCACTCCTTTTTCTCTGTCCTTAAACCCATATCTTTAAATTCCTTACCTGGTAACCATGGGGTTTTTCTTGCTGACAGGACCAAGTTTGGGGCCGTGGTCTGCCAGACGCTCGTACACTACATTTCCCACAATACAGTTAGCAGCCTTGAGGAAAGAAGAGGAGGAGTATTTTGTATTTTGGGAACCTCCAGTGTGTCTCCAGTTCCATACTTTATACAAATACCATGCAGAATACATGCCTGTACTGTATGTTCTTATGCTGATAATGCACTATTTTGATAGTTAGTATACAAGTAATAAATGTCAATGACATGAGACATTTCTAGTATCTATATCAGCCTCTCCTTGTGATTCCACCGAGAGCCATACCAACAGGTGTGTCACACATGGTTGCTCAGACATGTCTGACCTTCCTTTAGTGCCTCGTCATATCATGCTGTATAGCAGTACTGCCTTCTAATTAGGGCTGGGCTATATGGCCTAAAAATAATGCTGCAATATTTTTAGGCTATACACTGTATACATCACAATATATTGAAATCTAAAATCTAAACTACTAAATTACAGTTATTAAATAAACTATGGTTACAAGAAAGGTAAATAAGGTACCAACGGTCATAATAAAGTTAAATAAAATACTGTTATAATAAAGTGTGAATAATAAATAAAGTTGCTGTGAACTTGAAAGTTCTGGTCAACAGTTAGCTGTTTGCAGCTAGCACAAATTTAAACTGTTGCCGTGGTGCCTTTAAATGTGAGGGTTTATTCACTGTGAGCTATAAACACACTAACAGCTCTTCAGTTCACATACACACATATACATACACTACATACACATTATATATATATATATATATATATATATATAGTGTTTGCAAGTTGCACTGATGCTACATGATCGCAAACTGTAAATATGTAGTTACGGTCTGCAGCCCTATAGGTACAAGAACACGTGCTTCCCTGGCTTACACCATCATTAATCTCCTTAAGCTAAACTATTACTGCGGTGCCGTTAAACATGATAATTTATTCACTGTACGACACAAACAAACTGTTCTCCAGTTCATACATTAATAATATTTGCAAGTCTTAGTGGTGCTCCATGGTCAAAAAATGTAACCAAATAGTAATGTTACTGGTCTGGAGCCCTGCAGATGAAAAACATGCTTCATCCTGCTCACACACTGTCACTCGGGAGAGAGTAGTGTGGATGGGCAGAGAAGTGTGTGTGACGTACCATGTTTTGAGTCGTTCTTTATGTGTGTGTGAGAGAATGAGAGAACTGAAATGCCAAAGCGAGTCTCATGCCGGTTACTTAAAAAAACATGAACATTTATACTCGATGTTCAAGATACAGTCATTTTACACATCCTCCATGGAACAACCCGCAATACATGATATGATATAATATGATATTATTATTTATATAGGTACCACCAGCAGTAACCCTGCCTGGTGCTACTATACACCCTCCCTTACCTGCTCCTGATGCTGGTGAATGATGTGGTACTGTTCATCATTCAGCTCGTTCAGTTTCTGTCTCAGCCAACCACAGCACTCCTCAATGTGCTGTGGGGAAAAGCTACAGAGAGAGAGGTAGCATAAAACAACCAAATATACCATTACTGTACGTTCTTCAAAGTGCTACATACATGTATTTATGTCATTTGGTCATGTGGATTACTGCAAATTTATCGTGTTGATCTGTTCTGTACGTCATCTATTGCACGTCTGTCCATCCTGGAAGAGGAATCCCTCCTCAGTTGCTATTCCTTAGGTTTCTGCCATTTTTTCTTTCCCCATTAAAGGTTCTTGTTTGTTTGTTTTTTTTTTTGGGGGGGGGGGGGGTATTATCCGCTGTGAGGGTCCAAAGGATAGAGGGGTATTGTATGCTGTAAAGCCCTCTGAGGCAAATTGTGATTTGTGATATTGGGCTTTAAAAATAAAATCGAATTCAATTGAATATGTACATGTATACACACAGACACAATATAAATAGAGCCTGGCAAGTCAGGATTACTAATTGGAGGTGTATAATCCTGCAGTCTACTTTAAAGGTGTCCTTTTCAATATCTGAAACAGAATCCTATGATGATGATTATGTATTGTGCTGATTCTGTTCAACATTTATATTTCCTTCTTTTCAATGCATGGCAACAGTGTCACACTTCAAGTGGTATCCTGATATCATGGTTAGACATGTCAGATTTTAGAAGTACAAAGTATGATATTGAGCTGAATGCAAAACCTAACTGAACGGATTTATCAAGCAGGAATATTCAGAGCCTCAAATTTTAAATGAAAAATAGCTCACTGATAGACTGTCTAGCAAAAGCAAGTACTGTTGACAATGAGCCTACCAGAACTCGAAGATCCACTAAAACTGTCACTTTGTACAAAAAAACACAAAGTCTGAACTACAACAGTAGTAGCTTTAAGTTTTGAGTCGGACCTGTGAGGTACAAAGGTCTCCAGAGCAGAGTCCATGTCCACAGTGTTGCTGTAACGACGGTACTTTGGGTCCTGAATGATCTTCAGGCTCTTCTTCCCCCCAGTCTTACTGTGGTCTGGCTTGGTGCCTTACAACACATACATGCAAAGGATCATTTCTGTCCATTAAATAGCATCTAAATCAAATGCATCCATTTTAGCACATTAGCAGCTCCCTAACTGATAAGGACTGCCACAGTGATGTGTCACTGAACACACTGAAAACGGACAGCAAGTGTTGCTGTTGTCTCTGTTTTGAATTCCTTTGAAACAATAGCAGGAAACATGTGGAAAGGCATCTGTCAGTTCAAAACAATACATTGGATTCTCCTGCTCAATAAACAGAGATAACTGTAGCTGCATCTTAATTGACATCCATGTAGAATATTGTCTGTATAAGGTACTGCTGTGGCACTGTATTAAAGGAACAGTGTGAAAGATTTAGGGAGACTTAGTGGAATCTAGTGGTGAGCATTGCAGGTTGCAACCAACTGAAACTTCTCCTGATTAGAATTAGAATAGATTAGAATTCCTTCAGTGTTCATTGGTCAGGAGGTTTTTACCTGGAGCTGAATTATTCACAGAGGTTTTTTCCTCCCCAAAATAAACAGACCAGCTGATGTAAACCACTATTAATGCTGAACAAAGCAGTTTCATGTTACAAATCAGTGTTTCCTCAATGTTGTTTGGCACGTCGCAAACAGGGCACTTGCCCAGTGCTCACCTATTTTCTCTGATAACTTAAGATCCAGACGTTCAGGAGGTTTTAGCCAAAGCTTAATTATCCAGAGGTCTATTCCTTTCTAAAGCAAATACACGTGGTCATTTAAAACACTTAATAAATCAGTGTTTTTCTGACACTGTTCATTACAGAGGGGGCTCTTACTACAGTGGCTAACATGAAAACATGAAAATGCAAATGTCCCTATCTAGAGCCAGTGTTTGGTTTGTCTATTCTGGGCTGCTGTAGAAACATGGCGATTCAACATGGTGATCTCCGTAGATGAGGATCCGCTCCCTATGTAGATATAAACAGCTAATTCTAATGCTGAGTTCACACTACGAGGGACACAGCTAAAGCGTGAAAAGCTACATTATTGCTGAGTCGCTGTGGAAGTTTTGCTCAAGTGCTCATACTGTGGCTACTCGTCAGGGGATTGTGTGTGTCTGCTACTTGCCACGAAGCACCTTGACTGAATGTCATCTAAAGGTTGTATTTGGTCATAAAAATATCTATGGTTTTGATCAATGTCTGAGCCACATTTTAACATCCCATTTTGCCGCCCCACTGCATCACTTTGAGCACTGCAGCACACAGAAAGCTAGTGTAGCGTCAGCTAACAAAAGCTAAATAGCAAAGCAACACTGCTAGAAACAAAAACCTGTGATTGGTTGATCCTTCACCACGTCATTGGGGGTGCTGAAATAAGTTGGGGCCAGCTCAACTTTCCTTTATAGCGCATCACACCTGTCAGCAGCGACAAGTGTAAGGTGTCACTTTGTAGCTTCATGTCACCAGCTTCCACTAAAAAATGACTTATAGCCTGTTGCTGTGTAACTGTGTGAACACAGCATAAGGTAATGAAAATACTACAATTCTTATTTTAAGGTGGTTATACACTAAATAACCGTATATATTATATTAAAGGGGTGTAACAATCCATCAATCTGGATCGATATATTGATTCAATGATCAACGATCCAATATCATCGATGCAAAGTAAAAACATTGATTCATATCATCATCTTTAGGGTACACCTTTACTTTGAAATTTTGTGTCACTGTCAAACAGCAGCACGCACATGATGGCAAGCACCAAAGAGACAGACGATGAGAATAATGTTATTTACTCAGGAATAAATCAGCAATGTGGAAATATGTTCGATTATGGAGAAAATACATGCTGTATGTAAACAATGTCGTTACAAGGCAAAACATGACGTACCTGCCTGGACGAGCATCTCACTCCATTAACTTGCCACTACAGCAACATTAGCTGCCCTGTTTCAACAATGTTCAGCTTAAAAAATGCGCATACAAGCTAAAATTCAACTGTTATGTCAAGAGATGCAGAGATTTAAACCAACAGTATTAAAGAAAAATAATAACATTGCATGTAATTTGTTAAGCTATGAGTAGAGGAAAAAAAAGGTCCGCTAGAAGCTAGGCTAATTCATGCAATGTTACTTGAGCTAATAACTGGTCACTAGCGATAAACAATTGTTTTGTCCATGAACCTGGACAGTTGTTACTGAGCTTGTTGTTTTACGGCTGTTGGGAGAAGTTTACCTTCAGGGCTTTAAGCCAGATAGCCCCGAAGTTTTAGGAAAAAGGTGATGGTTTGGGTTAAAATGAAAAGATTTCTCGAAGAAAGGGCTCTCTGACAGAAAGTCCAGAAGGTTAACTTATCCCATCATGTGTGTTAGTGTAGTCAACTAAACTAAACTTTACTGCACTTATTACTTATGTGTTGTTTTTATCTTTTATGGCCAAAAGTAAAAAGGAAAAGGGTGGCAGCTTCTTCTCTAACAGACTGTGTTAAATGGGCAGAAAATATCATCTCATATCAATCGAATCCCATCGAATCAAAATCGTAGCGTGGCAGACTTTGTAATATCAGCAAATATCGTATTGTTTTCCAAAGAATGGATAAAATATTGTATCGTGATGAAACTGGTGATTTACAGCCATATTATATTATATTATACTAGTCCGTACCCATTGAGTGCACAGTTGCCCACGTACAGTTTCACACGGTGTGTGTTTGGGATACAGGTCATAGGAAATTGCAGATTAAATAGTCAACTGAACCCATTAAGAAGAGCAATGTCTTTAGACAGAGTTTTTGTGAATTTGATAGTACGATTGCTTTATTGAAAGTACAGTAGTACCATTGCCAATAGTGGGATAGTTAGTGGACTAAAACTGTTCATTAGTAGCTGAGGTAGCACGTTGAAAGGCAGATAGTTAAAGGAAATGGCCACTTCAGAATGAAAATATAGACAGTACTTACTGACCCTCATGCCGACAAGAAGTCCAGTGTAGTTTTTTAATCCACAAAACTCGTTTGGGGTATCGGAGGATAACAGCTAGCCGAAATAACAGCTACACTTGAAGTGCATGGAACCCACATTTTGAAAATGTAATAAAACTCCGCTAATGCATTTCAAAAACGTCAGAACGGCTCGTCTATCGTAATCCAAGTGCCCTGAAGAAGCGGCATGCAAAACTGACTTGAAAAGACGTAATTTACTCCACTTTTATAGCATCATTTCTTACTGTGGTCAATTAGCCTGTCCTGCAGGCTTGCTGTGTTTACATGGCAACTCACGCGAGACTAGCTCATGGCTAGTGGTGGTGCTAGTTCTCGAGTCTCGCGTGCTTCAAGTGTAGCTGTTATCCCGGCTAGCTGTTATCCTCCGATACCCCGAACGAGTTTTGTGGATTAAAAAACTACACTGGACTTCTTGTCAGCATGAGGGTCAGTAAGTACTGTCTGTATTTTCATTCTAAAGTGGCCATTTCCTTTAAAGTGTTTATATGTTGTATTGACTTAAAAGTGGGGCGCACTGGTAGAATGACTGACTGACTGACAGAATGACACACTGACAGTTTCCGTGATTATTTACAGCATACCGTACCATGACTTAGTCATACCAAAAATTAGGGGAAAAAAAACCCAACATTGGGCCACAGGGGGAGCCACAGCGATCAGTCGCATTTTAGCCATTTTTAAGCATTTTTCTGTTGTTGTAGCGCCACCCAGTTGCCAATTAGAGTTAAATTTCTCCAGTCACCTTGAGGCGTCCTGTTCACATATCTACCAAGTTTAGTAAAAATTCATATGGCGGTTAGGCCTAGATAAGAAATTAGCTCTCTAGTGCCCCCATTTTGTTTGATTGGGTCAATAATGGAGGGGTCCCCTCAGATTATGTGTGGTCATATGCCTACAAAGTTGCGTGGTGAAACCTGTGAGATGTCATACACCTTTATGTGATGAGCCACAACCTCCGCAATATTCATTGCCTTATAGAAGCTCAGTTTTAGTTTTCCAACTTTTGCCAAGAGGGAACTTTAGATATTGGTCCCTAGATTATGTTCACCGAGTTTCATGCAGATCGGTCAAAGTTCATAGGAAGTGATCGATTTTAAGTGTTTTTCAAAAAATTCAAAATGGCGGAAAATCTATATAACTGGAAGTTATGGGTTCTTGAGGCAAATTTGTTCCTCATGAGGAGAGGCATCTCTGTGCAAAGTTTCATGTCTCTACGACATACAGGGCATGAAATATGCCCATTCAAAGTTTGCAATTTCAATCGGTTGCTATAGCGCCCCCCTTTGCCCAATTGATTTAATATTGCTTCATTCGCATCCTCCCATTACCCTCTACCACTGTGCCAAATTTCACATGGATTGACCATTTCAGTGAGAAGAAAAACATGAAACAGACACACCCACACACACCCCCACAGACAAAGAGTTTTCGTCATTATATAGTAAGATTCCATTTCTGCCGATATCTCCCCCTAAATCCTACACACTGGACCTCAAGAACAGTTTCAGCCATGTTTCAATTGCTCCTCTCGTGTGTTTCTGACAGATCAGATATGCTTCCAATACAGGTGTTTACAGAGGAGGATTTTATGCTTCTTCACGTCTATTTTTTGTTTTGCACATCATTTCTGCTCTGAGAGATGCCAAACACAGGTGAGCTACACAACAGCCCTTTGCCTAAACACATCCGGTGTATATCCTGAGCTTGCTACTGTTCTGCTGCAGCACATGTAAACAAAGTTTACATTGTTTGCAGTAATACTTTAAATCTTCACTGATCTACAATACAGACCATTTTGTAGAAGGGTTCTGAACTGCTCCACAGCAACATCCACTTTGACCTGGTAGAATTCCCACAGTTTGATCTGAGGAAAAATATCCTGCCACAACACACTTCGGATGGCCTGATACACACACATCAACATACGGAGAGAGAGAGAGAGAGAGAGAGACAGAAGCAAACACACAAATAATCACTATTATTAAATGAGATTTCATAGCCTACAAAATGCTGTTGAAATAAATCACAAACCTTTATATGAGATGTTCTAATCATAAAGTGTACAGTGTACAGCCGTGCAGTGTGTGCCTGGCTGAACTGTGTTTACTCACATTCAGATGGCTCTCATTGGTAATATCAGCAGGAAGTCCTTTAGCTTTGTAGCGTCCCTCTGCTACTCTGGTGGTTAAATGCCAGAGAGCTCTATCTAAGACCCAGGCTGGTCGCAGGTGGGGAGAGTTCACCAGGTTGTAGCCACATTCTGGATGTTCTTTGATCCACACACTGTTAGCAGCTGCGAAGAAAAAGGAGAAACACAGAGTCAGAATCTTTAAACTGACTCAGGTATGAACAATGCTCAAATACATACTTGAAAACTGTTGGTGACAACAATGAGAATGAGCCATGAAAGAATCATGCTGGGAGCATTTGAACATTTTTCATGAGATTGACTAGATTGAAACACCAATAATGAGAAAAAATTGTGGAAAACATTAATCATTATTAATTCAATTAAACACCTAACAAAACAAAAATATATATTTACAGGAGCAGATCATGAGCCGAAAGTTTAGAAAAGGCTGCCATATGAGTTTGCAGAGATCTACAGATAGACTGACAAATTGTAAATCATCCACTCGGTCTTTAACCTTTTAGTCAGTCTCATTTTAGTACTTGACCTTTTCACAGAGAGGGAGAGAGGATGAGGTGATAAGAGTACATGGGTAAAAAGAAGTACACAGTGCTGACATAGGAGAGCACACATTCTCATCACTCATGTTAGATGTTAGAGCTGCAGTGTCCTTCCAGTTACCTTCATGTTATTGTGTTTTGTTTTGATTCATAATAAACATGCACTTTAAACAGACCATGAACCCCTCCTCCCCAAAAAAGAATGCTATGTTTTTTTCTGAGCTCTTGTTACATGACATCACAACTGTGTGAATGTTTATTTTCAGGAATGATTTTCTTTGAACTTGTCTAAAATAGGTTATTATACACGCTACACATGAACGTGTTCCTAGTCTTTACCTCATGTCATCAAATACTCTACACATACTCTAAATGGGTAGGTAAATTCAATGTACAATACAGATATCAATCCTAACATTTTTTCTCTTCCATTATTGTTAATACGATAATCCTTATTGGTTTAAGGGAGTTCTGAATGTAATTCAAGCAGCAACTAGCCTGGTAAGACCATCCTGATGATGGTGAGCTCAACATTTGACGAAACGGCGAAAACTTATTTTCCTCCATGAAACTCTGTGATTGCATACTCTTGTTCTTGTTTTATTGTTGTTATTGACTCTATTTCTGCAATAACGTGGCCGGCATTTTACATCATCAACACTGCAGTCCCTGACTGGCTGCTTATGTTGTCAACTACGGTGCAGATAGCTGATTGGCCCAGATTGGATTTTAATTTCTGGTTAAAAGCTGGGGTGGCACCGATTCTAGACTGATACAGACAGTGAAACACAATGTTGAGCTCACATCATCAGGATGGTCTTACCAGGCTAGGCAGCAGCATCCTGCACTAAAACGGCTCCAAGAGCCAGTCAATCCCCATAGTCCACCACGTTAAAATGCCCACCTTACAGCCAAAATAACATGTTGTACAGGTACAAAAAACAGTTTTGGTCTCTATACCTAATTTCCCCATTTCATGACAACTGTACAGGGGGTACATTTTTATATTACACACCTGTTTACATTTTATTAAGGCTTAAAGTTACACATAATTTTGGGTGGGCTGCTTTTAGTGCCAGGCTGTCAGCCAATAGTGTCCTTGATTTCTCAGTCAGATTCAGCCCTCGTTCCTCCACAGCACAAGCCTCTCAGCCAAATATGGTCACCGCTGGCTCCAAGAAACCGAGGTGGCAATGGCCAAAGTGCAAAGTTCGAGGCTTCGAAACAGGAGTCCACAAACCAACAGATGACATCATGGTAGCTATGTCCTTTATTTTAACAGTCCATGATGTAGGCTAATCAAATTTCTTGGTGCTGTGGTTCTGATCATTGCACTCCTGGTTGAAAAATGGAAACTGTTGTTGCTACTGTTGCAGGTATCCTAACCTGGATGGAAGGAAGCATTTAATCTCTATCATGTCCAATCTTTGACGCATTTCATTTAGTTTGGTTACCTCCCTTTCCTCATTGTTTCCCTTGAGAACCAGTAACTGCTTTAAAGCTTGATGTCAGTGGCCTCTTAAGTAATGTGAGGTTAGTTCCTGGTTTGGCATGCTGCTCACACACACCACATACTTCACAATATGTGTGTAAGTGAGAGAGAGCGAGGAAGAGAGATACTGTACACTGAAAGTTGAATAAATTTTACCACAATCATATGCAGAGTTCACTTCAATTCAGTTCATACTTTATTATTTATTTACACATCTCAGAGGTCCATAGCACCATAAGAGTAAGACAAACAACACAAGGTATTGTGTTTTGTATTGTATCTGTATTATTTGCCAGAGCACACTGAAGAAGGGCCAGAACCGAAATGTATGTGTGGCAAAATAAAATTTGATAAACTTAGAATGCTGTTCCTCTCATCTTTTTGACTAATAGAATCGATAACATAGATTCAGGTAGTATACCATGTACTCGAAACCCCGTGAAACATATAGCAAGCAGGATAGACAGTTTTACATTAGCAAATTTTAGATGCTCAGTGCTGATTTTGTCTAAGCCACAGGCTTTATTGCCACTTTGGCACCTGAGTTACTCTGTAACTGCTTCCTGCACTTCTTGAGGAGTAATAGTAACATTTGCATTATTATCTACTTTGCCCATTTCAAACACATTACCCTTCACACAATTAAATAACTCACAATACTGCTTCTGCCATAATTGAGATATTTTATCAGTGCCACTCACACCATCAATATTAAGTGGGAGAGGTAGTTCACAATTATTTATTACTCTGATTTCTTTCGAAGTCGTTCGAATTCTTGCTTTGCATTTTTCTTGCCAAGGAGTCAGATCTCATCATATTCTCATGCCTTTAAGTGAAACGGAGTGCATATTTAAAATTAGCATTTGTATATTTCTTATTAACTCCGCCAAGGAGGTTATGTTTTCGCCAGCGTTGGTCTGTTTGTTTGTCTGCAAAATAACTCAAAACATTCTAAACAGATTTTGATGAAATTTTCAGGAAAGGTTGATAATGGGACAAGGAACAGATGATAAAATTTTGGTGGTGATCGGTTGAAGCAAAGTGGATAAAATAATAAAATGGCGGGAAATCCGAGCTGCTTGGCGGAGGTCTGCGCTCTCCGAGTGCTTTTCTAGTATTCAAATGTTTCCTCATGCTTTTGTCTACCAGTACAATTTTTCCCAATAAGATATCAGACCGACCACAATATTTATTGAGATCCGCTTTAGTCAAGTTAGACCAGTCTAATTTCCCTACATTAATGTTGTTATCCACTGTCAGCAAGGATGGCACATGACCCATATTTATCCGCATTAAGAATGGCATATGGTCAGTAGTGGCCAAATCATAGTTATTTTCATGGCATCGAGTGAATCATGTGCATCAGCTGTCCATAGACAATGATCCAGCTAGGAAGTTGTGTGCCAAGCGTCACTAACATAAGTAAAGCTGTCTTCAGGCATAAGTACCTTGCTGGAGAGAATCAGTCCACTATCCGAACAGACCTGCAGTAAATGCTTAGCAAATAAAGAGCTGGTATCTGATACATCAGCATTCATGTCGCCAATCACATATATGCAGGTGTAGGGACTATCCTGAATAAAGGACATTATATTTGCCAGTCTATTAAGATAGTCATCTTCATTTTCATAACACTCATAAGGTGTGTAAACATTCAAGATTAAAAGCTTTCTGCCATTAAAATCAAGTCCAATGGCCCAGTCGACATCCAATCTAACAGTGCTGGCCAGCTGATCAGATTTTTTATTCCACAGGATAGCCACTTCGCCTGGAATCCTACCCCGGACTATTCTTGTGCTAAGATCAGTGGTGGATTCACCAGCCCCATTAAAGTCTTTGCTCAGTGAGTTCAGTCCTTCCAAGTGCTGTTTTGCCAAAAATGTTTCTTGTACACACAATATGTTACAGTTCTCCAAGAGGAGAATCTGGCTGCGAAAACACTCACCAGCTTGGTTGTAATCACCTGAATGTTGCTCACAGTGCCAGTTCCAATAATTCCTACGGCACATCACCTTCAGCACGTTTCCTTTGCATTTGCATTGCGTGTTGTTTTGGCTGAACACCTGGGGATGTTTTCGCCGCATTCATTTAACAGTTTCAAACATGCCTTTACATTATTAACGTCCTTCTGAGGACCTTGATGCGTGACACAGCGCTGAGTCTTTTTTGGGCACACTTCAAACAAAAGCCGCTTGGTCTCTTCAATCCACTCTGAAGAAAAATTGTTTGTCACAAGCAAAACAATCTCATCATAGCTTAAAGTCCTCATTTTGGCGACAAGAAAGTTCAGCAGTTCATCTTCTTAAAGTCCTCATTTTGGCGACAAGAAAGTTCAGCAGTTCATCTTCCACTATAACCTTCCCATCAGTGGTTTTATAAATCTCAGGTTTCAATCGAGGACAAGCAGCGCCTTCTCCTCCTGCACGCATGCCTGCCACGCCGGCCATCACAGCTCTCCCCTGTGCCAGGATTTTCTCAACGTTTTCCACCAGTGTTGTGTTTTCTATGTCTTATATAGAAATTATTTAAGTGATATCTAAGATGTAATCGAATCTCAAAGTGGGTGTTAAAGAACAAGTTTCTCAAACCCAGTGGCATTAACTTGATACTAGCGGGACGTCATGGTGGTCTTGTGGTCTATGATGCATACAACATAACTGTTATTCATGTGATGCTGGCCCTCAATCTTTCTCTCTCTTTCTCTCTCCCCATATTCCTGGTCTAGCTCTCCACTGTATACTGTCTAATAAAGAAAAATGTCATAACAATATTCATAAATAGAGTGAAAAAAATAAAACACAGCTAACCATATTCAGGCGTAGCTGAGGTGCTGGAGCTATAAAACTATCAAAATGAACAAAAAAGAAACCAGACCAGACCAGAAAGCTTGCTTTTTATAAAGATTTTTTACACAGATTTTAGTGTGTAGGTGCTCTTTTCATTCATAAAAACAATAGTCACAAAAAAAATACTACACGAACCACTTTGTGTCAAGACACTGGCCCATGTTTTAAAAAAAAACATCTCTTGCAGCAACTGAAGCTACACTGGAAGCATTTGGAATCATTTCCTTCCCTTATCTATAGGGGTGGGGGAAATAATTGATACAGCATAGTATCACGATATTTTTGTGTGGCAACATCACACAGTGCCAAGTGTCAATTTTCTTATTTTGTAAATTATCATTACAAATACAAATTAAACTTTAGGTAACCACTAGAAAAAAATTATTTGTTTCTTTTTCAGTCTACGACATACATTTTATTGCTGTAAAAAATGACTGAGGTGAGATGAACACACTGGAAACTTCATCTTATTAGATAAAACAGATGTTGACAAAGTTTTCCTTTAGGGACATATTTTACAGTTGAAAAAAGGTAATAAATCACAATATATTTTATTGCAATACTCAGCATATCGCAACATATTTAAAATTGCAGTAATATTGTATCGTGACTTAAGTATCGTGATAATATTGTATTGTGGATCCTCTGGTGATTCCCACCCCTACTATTCTCTGGATTTTATAGACCTTAGGCATGCAGAGATTGTAGGTAATGTTCAGTTTGGCCGTGGAGGCCTGGGGCTTGGCTCAGGCAAACCGGTATGGAATAAAGCAGGTGTCAAAGATAAAAGAAAGTTGGTCGTGGAACAGATACGTGGACAGGAGGAGATATTAAGGGGTGCAAAGGTAGTGGCCCAGGCTAAGCAGGGACAGTGGTTGAATTGGTAAAGTGTAGAGAAGACGAAGCTTAGTTGGAGGGACCTGTGGAGTATGGAGGAGAATCGTATTAGATTTCTGGTAGGGGCTACATACGATGTGTTACCAACCCCCCAGAACCTAAAACTGTGGGTAAATGGGGACCCATCATGCCCATTGTGTTCAGGTACCGCAACCTTAAAGCATATTTTGTCAGGCTGCAAAGTTAGCTTGTCACAAGGCCGATATACATGGCGACATAACCAGGCGTTGAAATGTTTAGCTGCAGGCATTGAAGGGAAACAAAGACAGGTAAATTCAGAAGGTTTTAAGAAAAGGAGTTTAACAATTCAGTTTGTCCATGAAAGGGACAAATACAGAAGGGATAAGTTAGTAAGGAGGCAAGGGTGTGGCCGCCTAGAAGGTGCTTGTGATTGGGAAATTCAAGTAGATTTAGGGGGAAAGCTTGTTGTTCCCCAGGAAATAGTTTGTACCAAGCAGAGACCTGACATAGTGTTGTGGTCAGTGAGTCAACGGATAGTTTATTTCATTGAGCTGACAGTTCCTTGGGAAGACTCATTGGAAGAAGCCTATGAAAGAAAAAATCCTCGCTGCTCAGCTTCTGCTCCGCAGTGAGGATAGAAAACTGAGATTTGTCCAGTGGACGTGGGATGTAGGGGATTCATAGCAAGATCAGCTGTCTCGCTCCTGGGGGAACTCGGAGTGCGGGGACAGAGTTTGGGGAAGACAGTGAAGGAAATGTCAGATGAAGCAGCCAGAGCTAGTCAGTGGATCTGGATGAGAAAAAATAATGTCAGTTGGGGGGCAGCAGGGGGAACTACTGAGCAGGGTACATAACTCCTTGAGATCAGGTGGCGAGATCCACCAATCAGTCCTCTCAGGAGAAAATCCAGGAAGAGGAAGGTTATTTGTGTGGGAGTGGCCTATTTGAATCCCTTTTGTTTGAGACCATGCTGCAAGTTGAGTGGGTTTGCTGATCCTGTGAGTTTATCTATCTCCTTTAACTTTAGCTTATATTGGAGTTATGCTATGTAGCGTGTGAAATAGAGTATGGTGAATATGCTAGGAAAGGTAGTATCAGCACTGTCTCTACCTGGAGCTCGCATGTACGGAGCCTGGGTTTGTTGAAGGTGGCAGTGCTATTTGGGCTGAGAAAGCCATGTGTAAGTAAGGTAAAGGAGGTTGTTGGGTTGGTGCGGGAAGCAGTGAGACCTGGCATTAGGGGAGTGTCTCTGGGATGCCAGAGATCACTGTCTAGCCTCCTGGAGGTGTCGTGGGACCAACTAGACGAAACACTGGTGAAAGGAGGTTCCCACCTGATGACCCCAAAGACATGTTAGTTATCACTGCTCACTGGTCTGTATAGTTAAGCCTTGCCATAATAGCTTATCATAGGGCTTAGGAGGTTATTCACTGAGTGCTGATCCTTTCTCTAGAGCACAAACTTCTTGTGTTTATTTGAATGCTGGTTATCAGAACATCTCTGCCAAACAATGGCACATCTGACATTGCTTTGGTATAATTTGCATTCAGCTCTGTTTATGATTTTGATCACTCTCTTCTGAAGGAAGAAAATTGGATATGTGATTGCTTTGTATGTTTTTCTCAAGACCTCCACACAGCAAGTAATACGTAGAAGAATGAAAAAATGTTATAAGTAATAAACTTAGGGTTAGAATGTCTTTGTTTTGTTTAATACTGCGATGGACTTTGATACAATGGCTCTAGAGAGTAGGGATACAATTTTTGACACACTGCATCAAAAGTTCAAAGGGTCAAACTGACACCACAGAAGAACATAACTATAAACTCAGCGTGATATCATGATATTGATTTTGACATCTAGCAAGGTAATAAATATTGAAATAGGACTCAAGTTTAGGGATCAAAAAGTTGCACTTAATCTGATCTTGTCCCAGCCAGTTAACTAATGTAAACACACTGTCTGTGTAAATGGAAAGGCCCATGCACTACTGACCCTGCATTATCATCACCTCAACAGGCCGGTTTAGTCCTTTAACTGTAACCTATTGTGATCTACAAGCACCGGGATATATTCAATATAAAGGTGCTCATCTAAAAGATATGTGGAAACTTAAATATATTGCAAATGAGATCATGGACAGTATGCTTATAGTCTCAGCAGTATGCTTATAGACTGTGTCTGTATTAAAGCCATGGTTTATAGATGGGCCCTGATGAAAATCCATAAGCCTTTTAATAATTAAGCAGAAGCACTTTAACATCCACTAAATGTTTTTCTAAGTGTGTTGTGTTTCAGTTTGATCTCCACTCTGTTTGGGCTGTACTCCAACAGAGAGCGCACACACACATTAACAGATGCACACAATCACTTACCAGTGTGATTATACACCACATCTGTAATACACAGCATATCCCATTCTTTCTGTAACTTCTCCACCAGCGCTCCCACATCCTCCCAACTGTAGCTCTGACCGTCGGGGCTGAAGTCAGGGTTCAAGCTCATCTGGTCAGCCAAGGAGTAACAGGATCTGGACTCTCCCAGAGTCTGCAGAGGGGTCAAGTGGATCATGTTGTATCCTGTGAGAGAAACCGCATACACACTATTATTAATACTATTATACATTAATATTCTCTCTGATACTACTAAAAACGATAATAAAGATCCAATCCACTGCCCCCCCCCAACCCACCTCACCTACAGAAAGCTTCGCTTCACCTCCCGCCTCTCAGATCAGATCAAATTCCTTTGATTGTCATTTTTATGATGAAAAATAAAAATAAAATACTGTTTCACATCTAAAATAGGCAAATTTAAAAGTTCTCGGTGCAGTAATAATAATATATCAATAAATAGATAAATAAATACATCTAAAATAGAATCTACTAAAAAGGCCAATTAAGTGCAGGGAAAAGAGTGCAGTCAAAAGACTAGGTGAGTTCATGTGTTCTACAGTTCAACAGTCTGATTGCTGAAGGATAAAAAACTTCCTCAGAAATGTTGTCCTGCAGCAGATGCTCCTGAACCGTCTCCCTGATGGCAGGAGAGAGAAGAAACTGTGGGAGGGATGAGAGGAGTCCATAACTATGCTGTCTCCTCAGCCGCTGCACCTCTGGCTGTAGATGTGCAACAGAGATGGCAGCAGATCATGATCTTCTCTGCTGTTCCGACAATCCTGTCCAGTTTCTGTCTCTCCTCTGCTCTGCAGCTGCCGTACCAGAAACTAATGGAGTATGTCAGTATACTCTCTATAGTGCTTCGGTAGAAGACAGTCATGGCTGGGCTGGGGAGATCTGCCTTTTTCAGTCTGTTGAGAAGATGGAGGCACTGTTGAGCCTTCTTGATGACCGCTATGGTGTTGTTGTTGGAGGTCAAGTCATCTGCCAGATGGTATCCTAGGGACTTGGTGCACTTTACTCAGTCCAAGACAGACCCAGAGATGATCAGAGGGGGGTGCTAGTCTGGTTTAGTCCTCCTGAAGTAAATAATCATCTCTTTTGTTTTGTCAGTGTTGAGAATGAGGTTGTAGGATTTGCACCAGGTTATCAGCTGCTTCAAATCTTTCCTGTCCAGTCCTTGGCCTCATCAGCGATGATGTAGAACAGGCGTGAGTAAGCAGCGTGAACTAGGGCATTATCGACTTATCTGTCAACAAAGTCGAAGTCAAGTCGACAAGTCATTTCATGACGTCATCACATTGACACGGCGGAGGAAAGTGAAGTATCTCCACACGTGATGTGTGTCTGTCAAGGCCCGAACATACTCAGGCGGAACGTACGCGGAACGGACTCTGCAGAAGTCCGCGCGGACTCAAAGAGGACGTCCGCAAGCCCTGTGCGCGCAAAGCTCAGATTTTAAGACCGCGCGGACTCCGCTCCGCGCACCAGTGGTGTGCTCGACTATGAAAGCCCGAATGACTGCGGACATTCCTTGCGGAGTCTGCTCTGCTTATAGTATGCCCGAGCATGTTCACTTAGTCAAGGATAAAGTATCAGCGTAAGCACACAGACAGAGAGACAGAGAGAGGGAAAAAACACACGACTTGTCGACTCCTCCCGGGGGGTGTTGACTTGTGCCACTGACGTCGACACGTTGACAAATCGACTTTTCTGTTAATGCCCTAGCGTGAACAGCACTGGGCTCAGTACACACCCCTGAGGTGAACCTGTGCTTACTGTGATGGTGGATGATGTTTTGCTGCCAATTATGACAGTCTGTATTGAGAGCGTATTGCATGCGGAACTGAAGTCGATGAGTAGAATTCTGGCATAGGTGTTCTTAGCCTCCAGGCGAGTCAAGGTGAGGTGGAGCAGGGTGGATATGGCATCCTCCGTAGACCGGTTTGCCCTATAAGCAAACTGCAGAGAGTCTTAGCTGACAGGGACTCGTGATTTAATGTGCTCCATGACAAGCCGCTCAAAGCACTTAATTGCTACTGGGGTGAGGGCTACAAGGCGATAGTCATTTAGACAGTCAGTGTCGGCTTTTTTGGGTACAGGGACAATGGTGGCACTCTTAAAGGGATAGTTCGACATTTTGGCAAATTCGCCTATTGCCGTAATCCCTATAGTCATATGAGTAGGTACATTACCATTAATTGTCAGTGTGTGCTGTTCTGAGATCGGTGGGGCAGAGCTGCCCGCTGAAATGGAGGTGAACGGTACAGGTCCCTCTCTCCCTCAAAACTAATCAAATACACCATCAAATGACTCCAAAACGCTCTTGTGGACAACTTGTATCTTACACATTCACCACGCTATGAAATAATAATGTAATATTACGAGACAGAGTTGTTTTGAAGCCAAACGTAGAGCCGGAACTACATTCCAGACATACAGTACTTGCTGGGCCGAGTGATTTCAAACAGCATATGTTTAGTGCAGTTACTCCCGTCATCAAAACAACAAGTTTGTTGAGAAGAAGCCAGAATATACAGAGGAAGAGTTACAGGTTTTGGAAGAAGAGAGCAAGAAGAGAGGTTGAGGCTGCCGAGCAACCAGGGATGAGGGGAGACCCAGAACCGGTGGTGTAAATGTGGGGCTTACTGGCCACTTTATTAGGTACACCTGTGCAATATAAATATAGAGTACGCCTCAAAATAATGCTAACTCCACACTCATAAATCACCACAACTCCTGAAGGAACAACAACATAAAATGTTCCCTAGCAGTCTGTCTATTCCCAACAATGAGAAGTAATGCCAGTCACTTCACTTTATGCTCTGGGCAAGCACTTATCCATAACATAACCACAACAACATTTGCATTTTAGCCTTATTTACCATACTTGGGTTGTAGGCTAACGTTACTCAACATGGAGGTAACGTTACAGCAGAGAGATTGCTGAGCAAAATACACAACGATCACTTACCACGTCTGCTCGTTTAGTGATGCCGATAGATGGTGTGACAGTATCTTTCAAGAAAAGCGTTTGAACCATTCCTGAGCTTCTGCGCTCCATCCTTTCAGCGTAGTCCTCCGGTAAAAAATGCCAGGAGCACACAAACATTTTCCGGACCGTTTCCACAGGCGTGTTGGGGTCGATGTCCAGCACAAATAGCCATTGTTTCATCCTGTCCGTATTACTGGTTGGAACTACATGAAACTTCACTTTGCTCCATGTCTTCGGCTTGTTACTGCAACCTTACAATGCATGTGTAAACCATGATTTACAAAAACACTTGTAAACTTTCCTCAGACCTTCCGGTGTGTCCAGCTGACGATACCGCAAATGGCTACAAGCAATAACAACGGTACTGTCTCAGCTGCGCACTGTGTCACTCCGCCCAGTGGTTTACTCAAGAAAGTAGTTCTGAGTATTTGCTTCATGTGTCGTAATGTTACTTAATTATACATTATTATTTCATAGCGTGGGGAATGCGCAAGCCATGTGTTGTCCACTAGAGCATTTTGGAGTCATTTGATGGTGTATTTGATTAGTTTTGAGGGAGAGAGGGACCTGTACCGCTCACCCCCATTTCAGCGGCCAGCTCTGCCCCACCGGTCTCAGAACAGCACACACTGACAATTAAAGGTAATGTACCTACTCATATGACTATAGGGATTACGGCAATAGGCGAATTTGCCAAAATGTTGAACTATCCCTTTAAAGCAGGAGGGCAGAGAAAAGAGTTCAAGATGTCAGTGAAGACATCCTTCAGTTGGTCTGCACATCCTTTCAGAACACGGCCTGGGACATTGTCTGATCCAGCAGCGTTCCGAGGGTTTACCCTAGAAAAGGCCCTTCTAACACTCTCAACAGACAGCTGAAGAACCTGATCAGTAGATGAATGTATCATCCTAAGTACCCTACTGTTGTTGGTGGTCACAGACGCCTCATGTCCTTGTTGTCCATGATGTGACTTGCCAGATTCCTTCCATACTGTTTTTTTTTTAATTACCTCTCTGATGCCCCTGTTCAAATTGTGTCTTGCCACCCTGTATGCTGCAGCATCATCCAATCTGAAGGCCGCATCCATGCATTTAGTGATGAATCCCATCACTGCCTCTGTGTATTCATCTCAGTCTATGAAGCCCCCATATGTAGCAGTATCTTTGAAGTACTCCACTGTGTGCATTCGAAGCGGTCCTGTAGGGCTGGGATAGCCTATTGTGGCCACATTCTGATCTGCTTCCATGCAGCTAGCTATCCTCTCACTTTGGCTCTGTAGGAAGGCATCAGCAGCACAGTCAGATGATCTGAGCTGCCAATGTGGGGTAGCTGGGCTGCCTTATATCCATCCTTAATCCTCCCTTGCTTCCGCATCCTGTCACAGTGCCGGCGAGTCCTCCTCATCGGGATCGCTGTAGGTTGGGTCCTGGTCCCATCCGTGGTAGCCTGATAATAGCAAACCTAGCTTGCTAAGTAGACCTAGCGCACTCTGTCTCAGACTGCAGAAACGTCTCACAGAAACTCTTGATTGTACATACACCTTCGTCTACCTGGTTTATAGATCAGGGACGAGGCTAGAGGCTGCACTGTCATGCTAAATTTGCCAGTGTCCACAGAGGCCGCCGCAAGCATCGGTCGCGCATGAGGACAGACCTCTGATGAAATGCCCCTCTCCCCACCTGCATGGCACTAACATATTTCCACACACAAAAAAAAAGAAAGAAAATACACACACACATACCTGACTCCTTTGCTACTCTCAGTCGATCTGGCCAGTCATCCAAGTGTCCAAGACATTTGGACAGGTAGGTCTGGATGGTGATGCAGTCTAGCGGGAGGATGTGATTGTCTTCTCCAACACGCAGGACTGGGTCGACCACAATGTATCCTCCTGCTGACCGCTCTGTGTCTCTATGTGAAAACAATATAAATGTAGTAAAGTACTGCACAAAGTGGAGGTGAGGAAGTATTTCTCAGATCCTGTTAACAAGTGAACTGACTAGGGCTGCAGCAGTGTACTGTGAAACCAGTATACAGTAGTATGAAAATTGATGGTTATCATACCATGAACAATTTCTTATCTATGGTATTGAAAAAGCACCCAAACAGAGAATCTTATCTGTGGGTGCACATCTTCTTTCCCCTCCATTGTCTGTCTGACTTTTTACACACACTTCCATAAAACATTGTTTAAAGTTTCAATTATAATAAGGTGTTTGTTCAATTAAAACAATACCTTCTCTTTTCATTTTTTAAGGGTCGTTGTAACTGATAAAAACTATCATAATTGTGTTACACCATAAACTGTGACACTGTGAAACCGTGGTATTTTCTGAGATGGTTATAGCACTGTTGCAACCCTAGTACTAACTAGTATCATAGAGTGACTGAGCAGAAACAGAGTGTTGTATTGGTGCTTATTTGCCTTTTGATGTCATCTTATTGGAGCTAGCTTTTACTCCCTCAGCTCGAATAAGGGCAATTTAATGATAGTGTACAACTGTACATTCTCAAATGTGGGAAATCATGAGGGTCATACCCATATCCAAAGTAGTACTGATAGGACCCAGCAATCTTGAGGTCCACACAGCAGTATTTATCAGAGTCATCCTCCCTTCCTGTTGGGTAGCTCCATGCCAAAACACGGAAGTTGTTTCGCTCAAACTGCTGTCCTTCAAGAGGATAGTTGGTGTGCACCAAAACCCTCCTTCCCTGAAGGCTCGGACCAAGACGGAACTGGAGCTCAAAACCTGAAGTGACACAAGTGTTTTATTGAAATACTTTATTTCATCACGTGGCATTTATGAATTCATGAAACTGCTATGTTTAAATGCTTATGATTGTGCCATTACTTTCTGTGTGATTTATGTTGCTGAATGTTTAAATTTCATTGAAAAACTAGAATTACTGCCTCATGGTTGTATGTCTCCACAAACTCATCAAGTTGCACTTACAGTTTACAGCCATGTCTGTGAAATCATGGATGCTTTACACACCTTCCCCCTGGCAGCAAAATTTAAAGGTGGACACCTAAGATTAGTGTCACAAATTTAGTATCTGACCAAATGTCTCACATTCAGTTCATGAGATATGATGTTGAGTAATGCCGCAAAAAAATATTTTTGGAGAATATTATGGTGTCAATTTCATTGCCTTCCCGAAATGAGACAGATGTTAGGTCACATTGGCCTTAACCTTTGACCACCAAATTCTAATCAGTTCATCCTTGAGTCCAAGTAGATGTTTGAGCAAAATTTGAAGAAATTCCCTCACGGTGTTCTTGATATACCGTGTTCATGAGAATGCGACAGACAAGGTCAGTGACCTTAACCTTTGACTTTTGACCACCAAGTTCTAATTAGTTCATCCCTGACTCAAAGTAGATGTTAGTGCTAAATTTGAAGAAAATCCCTCTAGGCGTTCTTGAGGTATCGCGTTCACAAGAATGGAACAGACGGACGGACAATCCGAAAAAGTAATGCCTCCAGCCATGACTACTGCCGCGCGGAGGCTTAAAAACCCTCTTACTATGAGCCTGGATATTTGCTTGCACCTCTATCCATACTGCCCTTCTATGATATAATAACATAATTTCAGGACAATCTCTATCACACACAAGCAGACTGTTCTGCAGCTGTGGAATAAACAAGAGAAATACTTTACAAAACAGTCAATAAGCGATAGAAGCCAAAACGATGTCAGACTTTCTGGTCTTCAGAGCCTGGATCATGAAAGGTTTGTCTATATATAGTCCAGTTATACTGCCAGCCTACAAAATCCCTATCAGGTTCTGCTGTAAATGTCAGATGGTACACTTCTCCCTCCAGAGCGACTAGCTACTTCTCCTGCAGCCAACACACACATATTTTTCAGATTGTTGGGGAGCCTATTCCACTGTTTGATAGCCTTGTACGAAAACGCTGATTGGGTGAGAGCAGACCTTCGGTAGATTATTCCACTTGTGTGGCGCATAGTAGCTAAGAGCAAGTTTCCTGGTCTCAGTATTAACATGATGATTTTCTAAAACTAGTCCTGGGATCTTGTGTAGTGTGAAATTGTTCTGTAGTTTAAAAGACATGTGAGATACCCGGGTAGTTTGCCAATAGGTGCTTTGTAAATAAAAAGTATGCAGTGTTGTTTTCTTCTCACTGCCAACGACTGCCATCCAGCTTTCTCATACAATAAACAATGATGTGTTCTAAAGCCATCGCCTATTATAAGGGCGGAATGATACACTGTATCGAGAGGCATAAGAGTAGAGGCAGGAGAGTGCATATAAATTATATCACCAAAGTCAGTAACTGATAAAAGGTTGCCTGAACTATTTGCTCTCTAGAACTCTGGGTCATACATGCCTTAATTTTATTGATTAAAAAAAGACAGTTTTGCTTTTAAGGACTTGGGCAATTCATTAATATGTGTTTTAAAACACAACTTGTCATTGAACTTCAGTTGAACTGTTTGTCTATTTCTAGAGAACAGTATGCATGTGGTTTGCTGTAGAGCACAGAAATTCAAGATGAAAGTTATTGTCCACATACAGATGAATTGTTCTGTTTCTAACTTTAACACCCAAATCATTAATAAAAATTGTGAATAAAAGTGGTCTTAGAATAAAACCTGTGGCACGCCTTTGTTGACACTCATAAAGCCAGACTGATATCCATTAGCCACAACAGCTTGTGTTCTACCGCTGAGATAATTTGAAAAACCAATTACATGATTTTTATATCAAATCCAATAGATTCAGGTTGTTTAAAAAAATGTTATGATCCACAGTTATCTAATGCACTTGCAACATCATTCAAGATAGCTTGGACCTTGGTCTATGATTATTTAGGTCATTTGACTGATCACCCTTATACAAAGGTAGGATGTAGGCTGACTTCCAAATGTCAGGGGTGCGTTCAATTTCTAAAGTCAGGTTAAAAATCTAAGTTAATAATTCAATTAATAATGGAGCTGCTAACTGATCACCCCCAGCAGACATTTTTGATCAATAGAACAAAGAGTATTGAACATATCAAGATTTGTACAATGCTTTAAGAAAAAGATCAGAGTGCCACACTTGTTTGCCCAGCAAGGTGTGCTCACAGCACTGTGTTCAAAAACAGTTGGAGGGAAACAAGCATTTGATGCCGAAAATTCTGCTTGTCGGCAGCTTATTTAGAAAAAAACACTCTGCACCAGGCAGCATCCCTTTCATGTAAAATATCAGCAATTTCAGGAGAAAACCAAGGATTGTTCCTGTTTTTGACTCTTAATCTCTTAAAAGTTGCATGCTTATCTGCAATGGAGTTAAACGGTTTTATGAAATGATCTAAAGCCAAATTTGGATCAGGAATTGCCATGGTAAATGCAATATCACTATTGTACAGATCCATCAAAAATGCTTGTTCAGAAAATTGTTGGAAATTCCTTTTGACGGTGATACATGGTTTTGATCTTTGTAATTTTGTGTTATGGATGCATGCTGTTAGGCAGTGGTCATATAAGTCAAGTGGAAAAACACCACTGGATTTATAATGCTGGGGTCTATTGGTTAATATAATATCTAAAAGTGTGGCCTTTTCTGCATTTTTTTTGGATCTGGTCGAGTAGGGGTGGAAATAAGCTGCACAAGATTGAATTAAATGCATAGATTTTTTTTTTTTAAATTATCAAAAGTGTTAGTTAAGATGTTAATGTTCACATCACCCAGAATAAGCAGTTCTGAATTATCATGAATGGATAGTTAATCAAATAAGTCATCTATTGCACTCGCATATGTGCAGAGGGTGATTGATAGAAGTCGGGGACTCTCAGGTAACCCTAAAGATCCTGGAGGTAATGAAGGCCAGTCTTGACAAGGGAGGAGTCGTAGAGGCTGTTTTCTTGGATCTTTGTCAGGCCTTCTATATTGTCAACCCGATACTGTCAACCACTCTGTGCTTCAGTGTTAATTTTGTTGACTAAAACTATGATGATTTTTTTTTTTGTCAATGACCATTTATCCATGTCAAAAATGAGACGATGACAATACAAAAATAGATCTTGATAATAAAAACTAAGACCATGTTTCATTTTTGTTGATGACATGAAACATGACAAAAATGTTAGTGCTGGACTACTGGACATTGAAAGCCGAGAACGGCTGTGCTTGTAATTATCTTCAAATGCCACATGAACAGCAGGCTGGTAAACTCCAGTAAATAGTCAGGGCCAAGATATTTCACTAGCCAGCACTCACAACATTCACACCGGAGCAACGTCAGCTGTTGGTGCACCTACTGGAATCTGCCCTGGTAACTTGGTCAACAACTAATTATTGCGTACCTCATATTGTATTTATGACTGTGCAATTTGTAGTTACTGTTTTTCTAGTGCAATAAATTTGCATTGGTCATTTAAAATGTAGTTACTGTGTATCTCATACTGACTTCTGTATTGCACAGTACGTACTGTTTGAACTAGTAACTTGGTCATTGTAAAATGTAGTTATTGGGTATACTTTATTGTATTCTATGATGTCCAGTTTGTGCCTACTGTCCTTTGTTGTGTGGGGCATATGCCTTTCTTGTGTTCTGTAATGTATGTAATGTGTCAGCCTGTTAAGTGTAGAACTACAAATGGAAATTAGCATCTCACTAAATCTGGCGCAACCGTGTTTTCATTTCTTGTAAATGATCAATGTCATTGGACGCTGTCCTTTAAATGAACTAAATAAACTATATTTAACTAAATAATTTGCAAAGTTTGAGCAGCCTACCTGATAAATTCAGGCATTAAGTACAGTGTAACACTGAAAGTGCGCTTGTTTAAAAAAAAGCATCACCTTGTTCAAGTCTGAACAGGGTCCTCTCTAAATTCTCCTTGTCGTTGAGCATGAGGACTCGTATCTGCTTGAGGTGATGAGGCAACATCTTAGGAAGACCTCCACAGTTAACTGATCCCTGGCCTCCTGTAAAGAGAAAAATACAGGTTACTTAAGACTTAAAATCATTTACCTACCACAAAACACTTTATTTAAATTATTAAACCATTCCTTTGTTTTAAACTGTATGAAATAATCCCAAAACTGTACCACGCCCCTTCATGGAGTACTTCACTCCCCCAAATGACCATTTGTGTATCAAGTACTCACCCCCTGTTACATTTAATACATGGAGAAAACTTTTTTCATGCATGCCTTAAGTGAACAAAGAATCCAAAACCCAGAGAAAATTCTTGATGAATTGAAGTCATACTCGGACCGCGTTTAACTACAGCAAAATTATATCAAAACATCGGTTTACAAACTTTCACAAAACTCACGCAGCATAATCGAAGTCTCATTTATCCAGTCATATGCTCAGTACTTCCCAAACTGACATTCCAGGGGAACTGAACTGAGAGAGAAACTTTTCTTTGCTCTCTTCAAAGCCAGACTCCATTGAAAAAAAAAACACAAAAAAAACCCAACAATAATTTTACCTCACTGAACACAGGAACTGCTGGTCTACCACTGCCTTGATCAGTTATTTTGTTTGTGTTATTGTGTGACTTTAGTGAATGTCAACTAATCCTTTAAGACACCAAAGTCATACAACACAACAGAAACAAACAAAGGCAGCAGATCAGGTGTTAGTGGGGTGAAATTACTGTTTTTGTCAATGGTGTCAAGCATTTAAGGGAACAAGCATAGGTTTCACTTTAAGTTCCGTTCCTATCAGAAGGGGCCATCTGTTTGGGAAGTACTGAGCATACGACTAGATGAATGAGACTTAGATTATGCTGCACAAATTGTTTGAGAATTTGCAAATGGATCTTTTGACAAGAGGTTTGCTGTTGTAAACGTAGACCCCTATGATTTTAATTAATTTAGAGTTTTCTCTGTTTTTGGATTCTTTATTCACTGTGGAGGCATGCAAGAAGTTATAAGAAATTTTCTTTAGGAATTCAATGTAAGACATGGTGACTAACTGACTTACAAATTATTTTTGTTGGGGGGTGAAATATTCCTTCAACCACACGGAAATGCTTCTTGTTAAATCAGTGGAATTTCTAATTGTTGTGTGGAGCAAAGCATTGGCAGTATGTTGGCAATGACAATGTATTTGTGCCATACAGGTATTGCTCTCAAACTGCCCTCAGGTTGTACTCTGTCCAATGGAAAAAAGTTCTAAATGTTTCTTGCAGGTACAACTTCAAAATGACTGGTATTCAGCACTGACACTCTGCAGACTGAAAAGAAGCAGGAAATCCAACCACCTGGTGATGACTTAGAATAACCATTCAATAACACTGAATTTAGTGATTTATTTTGACTGAATTGTTGTTATTGAAAAAAGAAACACAAGAGTGCTGGAATCCAGGGTCCAAAATTATTATTTTTTTGAAATTTTATTTTCAAAGATTTAATTCTCTGTCACAACCCAGTGTTGTATCTTCGCCTCACATTCTCAGCAGTCTGAACAGTCTCATTTTATATTAGTTGAGTCTTAAAGGGGAACTAATGTTTTTTTCATCCTGGGCCCTATTTTCCAAACTATTTTTGTCTAAATGAGCGATAGGATGTTCATTATTTGACATTTCTCCAGTACGAAGCTCGGGCTGACCTGCCTGCAGCCTGTGACTGTGCGCTATATTAAATAATAGGGCACTCACACAACGTCAACAACGTCAAAATACATCCACTAAAAGTGCATTTTTTTCACACGGATAGGCTCGGATTTCTAGTATAATTATCCGACAACATAACGGAAAGGAGAAATGAACGTCTGTGTTTACCTTTAGCTGGATTCGGACAATTTCAATGAGCTCTGCGTCCGTGTACATCCGTGTACTCTGTGTTCAAATAAATACGGGCGGTCATCAAAATCAAATGGCTCATCCGGATCCAGCTGGTCAAAATCAGGTAAAAATTCAGCCATGACTACTCCAAACAGAGTAACTCCTCGCATTTGTAAGGTCACTCCAGCGGTAACTTCCTGCAACAACTCAAATCTCACGAGACATGAGATTTCAGAACCAGACTTTCACTCTCTGAGTGAGTGTTTTGACTTGCCACAACAAACATGTCAGAATTTTTACCCGATTTTGACCAACTGGATCTGGGTGAGCCATTTGAATTTGATGACCGCCCGTATTTATTTGAACACGGAGTACACGGATGTACACAGACGCAGAGCTCATTGAAATTGAAGAGCGGACAAGGAGAGAGAGGGAGCAGCAACAGGCAGAGGAACATGTCCGTATTCCAGCTAAAGGTAAAACAGACGTTCATTTCTCCTTTCCGTTATGTTGTCGGATAATTATACTAACAATCCGAGCCTATCTGTGTGGAAAAAATATACTTTTACTGGACATATTTTGACGTTGTCTGACGCTGTCCCAGTGCCCTATTATTTAATATAGCGCGCTCACGGGCTGCAGGCAGGTCAGCCCGAGCTTCGTACTGGAGAAATGTCAAATATTGAACATCCTATCACTCATTTAGACAAAAGTAGATCGGAAAATAGGGCCCAGGTTGAAAAAAACATTAGTTCCCCTTTAAAGTTTGGTTTTCGTCAAGCAGGGGAACATGGAACTCTTTTTTTTATGATTATAATGGTATTATTAGTGGATCTAATCATGACTAGTATCAAGCAGAACCCCCTCATCCAAAGAGAAGTGGATGAAATGTGTTTACAGACCATGCTGTGAGACACTAGGAAACAAATTTAAGAAAAAAACCTGAATAGATGAGCAAAGAAACATAATGATGTAGATGCATCCATACAGGTCATGACTTCTCATTATTAGTAAGAAAATGATATGCTGTGGCCTTTATAGTCTTCAGGTCTCAACCCAACTGAACACCTGTGTTCCGCCATGATGGATTATCCTTTGGAAGAATGCTTTTTATCTTTCCAGCATTATTCCACACACTTAGAGAATCTATGACAACAATTTTTTGATTAATTGGAGTAGATTTTCATGTAAACAATATATGCTTTACTTAAATTAAATAAAATGTATTAACATAAAATCATCGAAAAATATACTCATAGACATGCTTAATAAAGGATTATTCTGTTTGTACAACCTAATGTCTGGCTGTAGTTTGTGGCTGTACTGCAGTTTATTTCTACTAACCTTTATTTTCCACTACATGTACCTGAAAGTGAGAAAGAGCAAATCTAAACATACCCATCATACTGATACAGACTGATCCTCTTTAAAAATAAAAGCACTGTGTGCAACAGCTACATTTCATTGATGCCTTATGCACTTAAACTCTGAAAAAACCTACAAAACAGGTGTGTTATACTACAGTAGCTTGAATGCCAACTAGCTGCTTCTGTCTGCTAGCAGAGGTCTGGTGATCAGAAGTGAGTTCCGAAGGGGCCAAATTATCTGTGACCAAACTACAGCTGCACCAGTCAAAAGAAGTGCTAATCTAACAAGTACTAGTCCATACTCGGGGATGTGTTATGTATAGAGGAATAAGAAATCAAAAACAGAATATCAGAGGAGATGCAAAATCAGAGCACTGAAAATGCACTGTGTAAGAAATATCAATGTAAGACAAACAATGCACACTGTATTTAGAAACATGCCTTATGGCAAAATACATGGAGCGTAGTTTTGGCTGACGGCACGGAGGCACGCGCATGCGCGGGGCCGTGCGCGAGCAAACAGGTACACACATACAGGTTTCGATCCGCAAGTGTTGGAGATAAAGGTCCCAGCGCAGGTGTTTTCCAAGTGGTCTCCGCGCATGCGCAGCACGCGCTGCTAATGGTGCTCACACTATGAATGGGTAGTGGACAAAAACGTGAATATAAACAGTAGAAATGTGGGAAAAATGCAATAACGGCATTGTGGCTGTCTGCACATGACCAAGATGAAAGCCTATGTGCAAGTTCAGAGAAGTAGGTCAAAGCAGTGAGGAGGAAAACAGATGATGACAGACAGACAGGACAGACGGACGGAGGGACAGAGGTTTCTCCATTTAATAGTAGGATACAGGAAAAGTACGTCTCAAATAAAAACCAATCCAGTACATAATAAACTTTTATTTTATTTATCCTAAATTTAGGCAGGAAGGTCCCATTGAGATACAAGATCTCTTCTTCCTGGGGGTCCTGGTCAACACAGCAGCAATAAACAGTTTCACATAAGAACACAAAACCACAATGAATAAAAAATAAAAGTGACACAAGGAAATGGCCTGGTAAAAGAAGAGAGGCATACAGGCCATACCAGTGATATCCATAGCACATTCCACCTAAGTCAAGGATTATGGAAAGCAGCCACATGTGTCCTTTAGGGCACACTGTAAAAGTATTTAAAGATGGGAGTACTATGAAGGTGATTAATTTTTGCAGCTCATTCCATGCCCAGGGTGCATAAAAAGAGAAAGCAGTTTTACCAAAATCTTTTGTACATCCAGTGCTATAGTTACCGGTATCATTTAGAATAGTCTTCAAAAAGAGTTAAAACTATGTGAACTGGTCTCTCTGCCTGATTTTAAAGCTCTCATAAGTACAAGAATGAATGAACCGCTTGGTTCTTGTCATTCTGCGTAGGTATTCTTATATTTGTACATGTTACTGTATATCTTTTATCTTTTTTATTGCGTTGTTGCTGGCTGTAACTTTTTTTATGCTGTTGTCTTGGCCTAATCTCCCTTGAAAAAGACGTTTTTGATCTCAACGTGACTTATCTGGTTAAATACGGGTTAAATGAAAAATAAAAATAAAAAATAAAATGATTAAAGGCTGGAGATGCAAGTAAGTAGTTTACTGTACCTGACAATGCCTCATGCAGGAATCGATATACAAACTTCTCTTATATTTGTTTGTTTCTACGAGTTGTCTTATTTTGTTAGTACCAGTGACTTACGGGATTCATTCATGTTTTCTTATTCTTGCTTTTTTCTTAGGTAAGAGAGAGTTTTAAGAGTGGCTGAGAGCACTCTTACCAAGACAAGAGGAAAAGATCTAATTTTCACAGTCCACAAATTAATGATCAACGTGAGGAAATTCAAGTTTTAAATTTGAGAAACAGAAAAAAATACACAAATATGATTTAATGAAATTTAGATAATCATATGTTAATGATTGGGTTATTAAATTTGTGGGCTAAAGAATTACTATTGATCCATTGATCCCAATCAGAAATATAAAAACTCTTAGATGATACTGCCTATGTTCAGCTTCTGAATGGCTAGCATACTGCTCTTAGATGCTTCAGCCATCCAGGCCTTATGCGGAGAACATGTTTTTAGAAATGACAAAGATCTATTCGATGAGACTGATGGATGATGCCCTTTCAGACTGCCCAGAGCACTGCTTTTAGCTGTTTTAGCGCTGCTAAAATAACTCTTTTCAGTTCAGCAACTGTGCGTCCCTCTGCTGAGTCTGGCAGGGCAGTCACAGCATCACAAATAATCTTGCGATTGCTGGATTTTTGATTTTCCTGTAACACCAGTGCTGATACTTAAAAAACAAACAAAAAAACATGTTTACTTTGTTTAAGTTTATTTAACAGTGCATCAATTTCACTGCTGCAGAAGTCTCTCTTCTTCTAACAGCCTTTTTTGATGACATCTCTCCAATTCTTGAGTGTGTGCCAGAGTCAACACCTGCCTTCAAATAATGTTTAGGGGGCGTTATCTATGCTAATAGGTTACTTATGTTCAAGTGAGATTCATCATTTTGCACAGGGGTGTAAGAGTAGATTTGGATGGTTAAGAACGCTTGGTGCATCTGGAGTTGAATTCTCTTATTTTTTTCACTTAACATAAAAATAAATCTAAGAGAACGTTGCTGCACGAGGCCCATTGTCTTAGCAATAAATAGCAATATGTGTATTTTTCTCCCCTGGTACAGGATGGTCATAAACTTGCTAAATATTGCTAACCGTTATGAAGATAAGAAGGTTGATGTTCACAAGGATTTTTAGGCAATAGGTTGAGTGAGACAGGTGTTGTGCAAAATGTTGTAACACAGCAGAAGGAAGTTAGCCCTGATACTTCACATACCATGAAGTATGCGCTCCAGTTCAATCAGACAATAGCTGCTGCTATAAACTGATTTTTAACAGTTTTCCTCAGTCAGCTGATAATCTCGCCTTTGCAACCTTTTTAAATCAAGGATAACAGTTGAATTTTCAGATTAACATAACATTAGCATACCAACATGCTTTTATAGGATAAGACATAATTTAAAATAATGTCTGAATCATAAACATAGATTGTTATGCCTTTCACCCTCAAATGACTAGTCACGTAGTGGCCCTGATAGTAACTGAACAATAGTTTGAGCACAGTAGCGGCCATGCAGAGACCTACAGACCATGCCGTCGGAGCTTTGGGTTCATTTCTGGAGGCTAAAAACTGGAGCAGGTTAATGCATCCAGAGTCACTGAACCCTCCTTCCGAGTCTGCGCAGTGCTTCGCTATGATGAGAACAAGGTCAGGAATCCAGCCGTTAATGTCACACTATCTATTTATAAAACTCTTCCGACCACTGTTCAGCTTGGTTGGCACATCGGGCTCATACCGACAGTGTCAAACAGAGGTACAGACGTACAATGACCATCGAGATGACGGTAGATTATTGTTCGCCAAATTGATGCAGGAACATGCACAGCTAACGTCCCGTTTGTGGCTGAACTCCAAATTCCATTCAAAAGAGTGTCCATTTAATGTTTTCTCGCTTACAAGCACTCTCCTGTTCCCCATCAATAAAAACGCAACGCTCCGATATAATAAATAGTAACCACTTAACAATTCGGCACACGTACAATTTACCAAAGGCACCTTGTTTCGATAAAGCAGCATAATTAATTTGTGGTTCATTTGGTACTCCCTGCAGTCGGCCCCAACCAGAATACACTGTGGTGGGCGGGGCCGTCAAGTTGGAATTTTACTGAAGAAAGTAATGCAGGGTGGATCATGTTATCTAACTAAAGTGGGTATATTTCTGTTTCGTACGGTAATGTTATGCACCTTTGTCTTTATGCAAGGACCGAATTGTAAAATGGTTTTGAACCCTAGCTGTCTCATAACAACTAAGAATGTATTTGTCCATATTCGGGTGTCGAGTTTAAGTTAAATTACGAGGCGCAACACAAAAAGCTTTAACGCTACATTAATGTTAAAGTGAAGTTCATTAGAGTTAGCTAAACTTATGTCCGCTAACGTTAGATAACGTGGCTAGTAACGTTAGTTTATCTCTCGACGTGCATGCCACTAGCTGGGGACACAACTCGTAGAAGCTTAGAAATATTTTACGATATTCATATGAAATGATGATGCAAAAACATGTTTGAATATCTATTTCAAGTCACCTGTCAGTTGTGTCTTCGGTCAGTCACAGCAACAGGAGGACAGTGTCGATAGTGTGAAGTGTGAGCCGAGTGTCATAGTCTTGTTTTTCCTGGATGGACAGGCTGAACTGAGGGGGCGTGGTCAGCAGACCGAAGACCACTACCGTAATAACCCGAGTAAAACGGAACGTTTTCACATTTAATGATACATTTGCTTAGTGCTTTGCTCTTAGGATTTAGTGGTTGTTAAAGCACTGAACAGTGTCATTTAGGGACTTCTTTACATATCAGAGTCGGGGGTTGCTTGGGTGTGACCACTTCCTAAAGCTCCAAATGTTTTTGCTTGAGCCTCCCTGAGTGACGAAAAATGCATGACCCTCCCTCCAACATAAATTAGTTATTAGATTATTAAAAAGTAACCACTGATGTTTGAAAGTTAAAAGTAAAAAAATGAACATGGAAAAAAAGTAAAAAAAAAAAAAAAAAACGACAACAAAAAAACAAAACTTATTTTTGGCCAAATTTTAACATGAGATGTAGAATAAAGTGATATCGATGGAATATCAGTATTTCACACTCATATTTCGCTATGATTTTACAATTTACCAAAGGCACCTTATTTCAATAAAGCAGCATAATTAACTTGTGGTTCATTTGGTACTCCCTGCAGTCGGCTCCAACCAGAATGCTGTGGTGGGCGGGGCCGTCAAGTTGGAATTTTACTGTAGAAAGTAATGCAGGGTGGATCATGTTATTTCACTAAAGAATGGGTATATTTCTGTGTGTTTCGTACGGTAATGTTATGCACCGTTGTCTGTATGCAAGGACAGAATTTTGAATGGTTTTGAACCCTGACTGTCTCATAACAACTGAGAATGTATTTTTCCATATTTTGTTATGTTTTTTTCTCTTGATGAAAGTATTTGTTGCACATGATGTTTCCAATGACTATAAGAAATTTTAGACTCAAAATTTCTGTTTTTACGGAGGGTTTGGAAGGCATGTTTTCTTTACAAATCTGTGGTAAAATAAATACAAAATACAGCCATTTAAATTTGTATACCCCTCCCCAACCCGAAATAAAAAACAAAAGTCCTCAGTGCTTAGAAAATTATTTGACATGCCTCCCTCTTTTTGCACCACACCCTCCCCCCTCATAAATAATACCACTTGCATTTGTTTTGAACCCTCAACCCCAGTCACATATATTGACTGATGAAAAGCCTGATTTCTGATATGGACATATTCAGGATGGGTTAGTTAACAATTGACACAGTCATGTTTTTCTTTCCATGAATTTCACAACCTTTTAAATGGTAGAGTTTTTCAAGTATTTAGACAAAGTCTTATTTAGACAGTGTAGCTTACTTTGCTGGATTGCAACAGATAATGCAGGAAAAATGTATGCAATATTGTATGTTTACAGCAATAACTCCTTCATTGCATGGTAACAGGATATTGCTGCCAGAATGCTCATTCTGTTGCATCATTTCTGTTGCGCAATTTCTAGGCTTTACCAGACACATACACACATCACGCACACACATAAACAGACAGGACAGTTACATAATCTGGCACTGCAGTGCAGTTGTTAGGCAGACAGAGAGCAGCAAACCATGTTTGTACTGCAAATGCACTGGCTACTAACACACTGTCAGGATTATGTCATCCATTGATACAGATATTAGACACAGATACCAGATCTGTCATTTCATTTTCCGTATTTTTACACACTAACAAACACATGCATGATAATCTATGTCTTCAGTGATTCCTTTATAAGGTTATTTTTGTTAGGGTGGCAAAGCTTCAGAAAGCATGACTCATCGAGCCTAGTCACAATTACTTACAAAGCATGGTTTGAATGCTGAAATGTGCACAGATATTACACTTAACTGCACGTTCTGTCTTCATGTGGAAAGCATCATATCAGAGGGGAAGGCTGATATTCAAAAACCTTTCTACAACTACTGACAAGCTGTCTGTGAATGTGATTTGAACAAAGCTCTTGCCCAGCGTAGGCTACTCAGTGTGTATCATGAAGTGAGTATCCTGTTCACCACCAGTGGAAAATATTTTCCACACACATGATGAATCTAAATGTAGTAGTCACACTGTGAGTGATCACTCAGTCACTCTGTAGAAGTTAAGGCACGCTCAGTTGGAAAATGTTTTGACATGGTTCACAGTTGCAGCATTTTGTTTGGTTAAGCAACTCAGCCAATACTGGATGTCAATATGACATTAGAAAGACATTGGACTTTTATGTCAGATGGACGTTAGATTTAGGTTGGAATAAAAATCAGGTTGACGATATTTTAAATGTCACATGACATTAGAATTTTGCTTTGTGTGGACGTTAACATTATGACGTTTTGTAGAAGTTGGGTTCTGTTCTCCATACCTTATGACTGAATGTCATTATTTCACGTCAAGATGACATTGGCATGAGATGTTTGGAAGAAGTTGGATTTAGGTTACTTGACAACACAACTTAAAACCAACAAAATATCAATGTCATCTGTTGTCCGTATTCTAAATCAAGTTTAAGTTGGCTTTCAGCGCTGTCCTGACATGAAATTTTGGTCACCTGATGTCACAACCTAAATTTAACCAATTATCAACGTCTAACGAAGTTGGTGGCCAGCTGGGAATATATGTACAGCCCATAGACTCAGGGCTTGACATTAACTTTTTTGCTTTTTAGTTGTTGTTTTTTTTGCTGCTAAGTCAGCCACAGTTTTGTTGTTGGGAAATTATTAGTCACATACACTTAAAGCAATGGAGCAATTTGGGGTTCAGTATCTTGCCCAAGGACACCTGGGATCGAACCACTGAATTTCTAATTGAGAGAAGACCACTCCACTTCCTGAGCCACAGCCGCCCAATAAATGAAGCCTAGAGACATTTGACTTGTTTGGATGTTAACATCTGGAACATTTGGGCCCATAGGTCCTCCCACTTTACACACTTTAAAGCAACATGACTGGCCAAGATGGTGACCTGTTGGTTAGGGTAGCTGTTCTTGAGCTCAAGTCCTGGCTGCTGTTCTATAATTTAAAATGACTTTTGACCTTAATGACCCCTGTACTGAATATGATGGGGCAGATTGTGTGTGAAGGCCTGATTTGTGGGTGACTAAAGAGTTTTTCAGCTATTGAAATTATATATGTTTACTGCCTCTTTAAGGTGCAGTCACAGTAGTATCAGGCGCAAATATTTTCTGTTTCCCAATCCCTTCAATTAAAGCCCTTACAAAAGATGAATTCAGAAATGTTTTGCTGTTTTACTGTGATTTTCTGTCAATGTACAGCAGACGAGCAAACGTGTCAGACAGTCAAAAAAACAAACAAAAAAAAACTTGTCAACATCATTATGTTAGCCGTGTCCCTTATGTACAATAACGGACACATCCCACACTGCAGCATCACTCTCAGACAGCAGTACCTTAATGCGTTGAAACCTGAGCAAGTTGGTTTGATTTCTTTTAAAACATGGGAAGAAGGCAACGAGTAAATTAAGAAGAAAGGACTCAGAAATCAGCAAGAAATTAGTAAAAAGTCACAAAAATACCTGAAAATTAGCAAAAGAGAAAGAAAAGTAAAAGACCAACAAAAACCAAAGAAATGACCTGAGAAGAGCGCTCAAAAATAATGTAAAATTTGTAACACAATTTTAAGTAAATATTTGTTAATTGTAAATACAGTTTTGTGAACATTTTTCCATAACTTTTTTAAAAATATTTTTTTAAATCTACAAAGTTCATGCAATTTGTGAAACATTTTTACCAAGTTCTCAGTGATCAGAATTATATGTATAGCACTAGTCATGCACCTGTGATAAAATGTTGTTTCTTTTCTCTTGTTCTGTTAATGCACACACTGTATACAGGACAGCTCTGCAAACACTGTTACGAGCCCCTGGTTAAAAGCTTGTGTATATAAGTATGTGATATCACACAATAGTGTCACTGTGAGTTTGAATATGGCTGTGACCTTGTCTTCTCTCTGCTGCTTATTGAATTAATGCATCATCATGTCATTCTTATAATTATTATGCTCATACTCATCACAGCCAACCAAGTTACTTTTCATTTGTAATCACAGCAATCTGGAAATCCATCTGTAAAAAAAAAAAAAAAAAATGTTCTTCCTTTACCTCTGGAGGCACAGCCCGGACTTTTTTGACTAACCGGAAGTGAAGGGGCCTCATGCCCTTCACTTCCGGCGGTGCCCCCAGGGAATCGCTGTGTTGTTTACAAATACTTAAGGTAGAAAACCAGCAGAGTTTAGCTATATATTTCACATTTTTCACGTCACTATATCACCGTGTAGACTAATCTGATGTTTGTTAAGTCTATAAACACAATGACTGAACAAGCGTTACTATTTCTGTGTGCACGTAATTAATATGGTTATCGTAGATTAGCTGGGCTAACCGTTAGCTGTTAACGTTAGCCGTTAACGTTGTCTATAACCATAGACTGTATAAAAATAAGGTAATAACTCAATAAACGGTCTGTGAATAAAATATTTTTTCCAGCGAATATCTTA